>NC_057806.1:404357175-404373363 GCF_018294505.1 Triticum aestivum | reverse complement strand
TTCATTTTCTTCGCAAGTTTGGTTCAGCATTTCCTTTTTTTATTCTTTGTCAAGGTTTCATTTGTAATGTTTTGCCCACTCGGGTTCTCAATCTAGTGAAGTGCTTATTTGTCTTATCTATGCTTGCTTTGTTTTGTTGAAATTAGCTTAATGTCAATCAATCCACCAGAGATTACCTTCAGAAACATGGAGGTAGAACTATAGAAGAGAAGGCCAGTGAAGCTGATAAGGACGCTATTCAAAAGATACGCAGTATGATTATAGAGAGATTGAAGAGTAAACTTCCAGGTTCACCAATTCCGCCAATTCAGGTGTCTGCCAATGTCAGTATTGTTGATGAGAATGAAGATGGTGATACAAGGAGTAGTGCACTGGAGGAGAGAGAAATCACGAGACAATGTGAAAAAGAGAAACATTTAGGGAAAAGTAAAGCTGTTGGTTTGCAAGGTCGGAAAGAGAGAGAAGTGACTGCAGCTAGAAAGTCTTCTTTGCAAATTGATGCGGTACAGTGTTTACTAAAATAATTGTTGTGTAGATCATATAATACACTCAAAGTTCTGATAATATTTGAGAAACTATCTTGGTATTTCTGAATTATTGATTACAGCAAGTTGTCCATAAAAGGAAGTTATCCTTGTAAAATTGCTTACCTTTAATGTTATGCGTCAAAATCAACTGTGACCTTGCAGTTTTCATTATGACTTCTATGCACTTCTCTTTTTATGAAGAATTGGCACTGTTAGAATAATGTTCCATTTGTTTATGGTTGAACCTAATGGCCTAGGAGAACATGCATTTGAAAAAAAAGCCTTTTCATTTCCGTTTTGCCTTTTGCTTCATTTGCAAATTTCCCTGAGCATTTTTTATTTGTCAAGCTTTCATTTACAATGGTTTTTTCCGTGGGTTCTCAATCTAGTGAAATATTTATTTTGCTCTCATATATGCTTATCTTTTGGTTTGTACAGCTTAATGTCAATGCAGACACGTATCTTCAGAAATATGGTCAGAGTACTACAGAAAAGAAGGCCAATGAAGCTGATAAGGATGCAATGCAAAAGATACACAGTACGGTTGAAGAAAGAATGAAGAGTAAATGTCCAGGTTCACCAATTCCGCCAGTTCAGGTGTCTGCCAGTCCTTTATCACTGAGTGGTCATTTAGGGGCCTTAGCTGGTGATCCGGGCTGTTTCCCTCTCGACGATGAAGTTGTTGACGAGAATAGTGATGTTGATTCCAGAAGTATTGCACTAGAGGAGAGGAAAATCAGGAGACAATGCGAAAAAGAGGACCATTTAAGGGAAAGGACAGCTGTGGGTTTGCAATGTTGGAAAGATAGAGAAGTGACTGCAGCTGGAAAGTCCTCTCTGCAAACTGATGGGGCATCAACAATGTATGCCCCTATGGAGTGTGAACCTACAGTTGAACATGGGACGAAAAGTCAGCACAGGGAAAGTGAGTGCTTTTTTTTTTGCTCGTTAATTTACATTATCTTCTTCATATTCTAGTTATTTTGAACCTGGATTTGTTTTTGCTTCATTGGACAGTAGATGGGTTTCATAGGAGCAACGGCAAAGAGAGGCGTATTGTGTTTGCACCAGGCCTACTCTCATATGAACAGATCAGCAATGCGGGAAAGAAAGTGGGTTATGAATTGCAAGCTACATCCAAGCCAGGGAAAAATAAAACTTTGGATGCAAAACAGTTGCTTGATACTGTCCCTAAGGAGAAGGAAGAGCTAAAACAGTTGCTTGCTACTGTCCCTAAGACGAAGGAAGAGCTATTTTCCCATGATATCAATTGGGCAATTTATGAAGAGGTGAAACAGCATTATCCACCTTCTCCATTTTCAGTTCAGTACTTGAAAAAAAAATGTTTTGTGTATGTGGAACCGGACAATTCGTTGTCTTTGTGGACCATGCATGTTTAACTCCAGCTCATTCAGTATTGTGACATGAAATAAGTTTATCTTCCTGCAGCATGGATTGCATGAGAGAATGAGGCCTTGGATTTCAAGGAAGTTCACGGAAATTTTCGACGCGGAGTTGCCAGAGTTTGTGGACTATGTCGTCAAAACCATGAAAGAACATGTGAGTGCACCCAGAATGGTGGAGCTCTTTTTGTCTCTGTTGGATGATGACACGGAGAGGTTTGTCGTCTTGATGTGGAGGAAATTGATATTTGAAATCAAGAGAGTCGAAACAGAACTAGAAGGAACGAGGCCATGCCAGGTTTGTTCTTCTCTTTTTTTTAAAAAAAAAAAACTTCATGTGGTAAACACACGTGAATCCGTGTCGATTGTCTTGTGATGTTTTCCAGTTTTAGGCTCCTGCTGTTGACATGAATAAACAATAAAGTAGTACTCCCTCCGTTTCTAAATATAAGTCTTTTTAGAGATTCAATACGGACAACATACGGGTATATATAGTCATATTTTAGAGTGCAGATTCACTCATTTTGCTTCATATGTAGTCCATATTAGAATCTTGAAAGACTTATATCTAGAAGCGGAGTACGTACATATGAGTCAATGTGCTTTGTGTTGTTCAAATACGTACATGGTTGAATTACTGATGCTGTGTATGTGCCGCTGCCTGTCACAGTGCGCCGCTGCTCAAGGTGGTGTGTAGATTGGAAGAAGCTTGCTCCTCTGAGCTGCCGCAGTTGCTGACTTGTACATGTTGCAGTCGAGCAGTCGGTTTGGGCAATGTTTGCGTTCCTGCTCTTGGCTGTCATTTGGTTCGTTGAACTTTTGACGCAATCTTGGACTTGGACTTTCACTTAACTCGGTCAATGTATGGAGACTTGCCATGCTGACAGTAGCAGAAAGCACATTGGCGGTGCCAGCTTTTCTTTTATCTTGTAAAATCAGTTAACTGAGACTTAAGTATCTTTCCGCGTTTTCTCGAAATATAAGATGTTTTATATTTCGAGGCGGAGGTAGTAGTTGCGTGAAAGGGAGGGAGGCGTCCACAAAAGCATAAGTCTGGTGATGTGAGATTGGTGTCCTGGGTCAATGTTTGGTTGGACAGCTCGATGATGGCGACACGGATCGATCTGGAGTATATGACGCCTGGTCTGTGTCACGTTAGGAATGCACGTCATTTCTGGGATGGTTTTAGGTTACTTTGCTTGCCTGATGGGCTTGGGATTTCCTGATAACAACTAGTAGAGGAACACCTCCCTTTCTTTCTTTCTTTCTTTTCTTTCCTTGTGAAGATACGACGATGGAGCAACCCCACCATTACCATTGCTCCGGTCGACACGATGCAGTTTACATGTTCCTTGCTGTCGCGTCCAACCAAGACAAACTTTTCTCAAGTTGCAACGAACACCAACGGCCTTTGGCTTGCCCTGGCTTGGCTTTGCAAGCAAGCAAGGGAGAAGCGACGGCGAGGGGAGGGGGCCATCGCCATGATTCATTTCGTTTGGTTCCTTGCTCTCCCAAGCTTCTCTCTCCGGAAGGAAACACGTTTCGGTGATGCTGCGGTGACCCTTCCCGGCGGGCTGCTACTTGGGTGGGACAAATGCTTGCTTCTCGCGCTCCTCAACTCAACTCTCAACTCAATCCTGCCCCGTGCCAATCCTTGCAAGTTGCGAGGCTAATAATAATAGTAACAGCATAGCACACTTGGGGATTTATTCATGTGCGGAAACGCAACCACTCCATCATACCACATCAGCTTCCAGGTTCCGAGAATAACAAGGTACGTGCATTATCTTGTTTTTGGCGTTTTGGGTAAGCAAATGGCAATTGGTAAAGGAAATATCTTTCTTCCCCATGTTCGTGCCGCGTTTTCTTCTTCTTGCCAATGCCTTAGCCGTTAATCATCCCATCGCGGTCGGTGTCGCGTCAATCTCACGTTCGTGTTTGTCTACGCGCAGCCAGGAAGGGAGGGAGGGACGCACTCCCGACGCCGGACGCAGCGGCTATGCTCACACACAAAATGAAATGAGTGTTCACACCAGCCCGGTCAAACATCCCACGAAAAACATTTTCAAAAAAGGAACAGCCTAGAAAATATCCCAAAAATACCTTTTTATTTGAAGGAAAAAAAATCCAAAAATAAAATAAAACAGATCAGATCAAGCCAAAAATCGAGATCTGTGTATATAAAAAGGAGGACGGACTCGGCGATGCGGAGGTGGAAGAAACAGCTGGGCCACACCATCTCCCGCCTCGTCTCCTCCAAACCCCCATTCAACCTCGCAAGGCCCAAGCCCGCCGCGCCGCCGCCACCCCTACCTCCCCCACCGCCGCCGCATTCATCTCACCCGCCCCCGCCCCCGCCGCAGCCGGCCATGCCGCCGCACGGGCGCCGCCCCGCGCCGCCGGCCCCGGGCGGCCACGTCTTCCCGCAGGCCGCGTCCACGGTGCTGCCCGACCCGGCCCGCTTCTTCGCGCCGGGCCTGCTCTCCGCGCCGCTCCCCACCAACTGCTTCTTCCAGAACTTCACGCTCAAGAACGGCGACCAGCCCGAGTACATCCACCCCTACTCCGTCCGCTCCGCCGCGGCCGGGCTCACCCTCTGCTACCCGGCGCGCAGCCACTCCCCGGCCTTCGACATCCAGACCTTCGCCGCCGACCTCACCGTCTCCTCCCCGTCCGACGCCGCCGCGGCCGGGCAGCCGCACCGCGTCGTCGCCTTCGACGACCTCTCCGTCACCCTCGACTTCTCCTCGTCGCTCCGCGCCTTCCTCGTCCGCGGCTGCCCCTTCGTCACCGTCGCCACCGCCGAGGCCGCGGGGCCCGTCGACGTCTCCGTCGCCTCCGTCCACGCCTTCCTCGAGGCCGCGCCCTGCGACGACGCGCGCACCAAGTGGCGCCTCCGGATGAACAGCGGCCAGACCTTCCTCCTCTACGCCTCCGCGCCCATCGCCCTGTCGCAGGCCAGCGTCACGCAGCTGGCCGCGCCGGGGTTCTCCGGCGTCATCCGGATCGCCTACCTGCCGGACCCGGCCATGGAGGCGGTCCTCGACCAGTACAGCCGCTGCTACCCGACGGCCGGGGAGGCCGCGCTCAACCGCCCCTTCTGCATCGACTACACGTGGCGCAAGCAGGGGTGGGGGGATCTGCTCATGCTCGCCAACCCGCTCCACCTTCGGCTGCTCCCCGACGACTGCTCCGTCCGGGTGCTCGACGACTTCAAGTACCGGAGCATCGACGGGGACCTGGTCGGCGTCGTCGGCGACTCCTGGGTCCTCAAGACCGACCCCTTGTCCCCAACATGGCATTCCACCCGGGGCGTCAACGACGACGGGGTCGACGAGGTCGTGTCCGCGCTGCGCAAGGACGTTGACAGCCTTGCTTCCAGCCCCATCACCACCACCTCCTCCTACTTCTACGGGAAGGCCATTGCCAGGGCGGCGAGGCTGGCGTTGATCGCCGAGGAGGTCGGGTGCCCCGATGTCATCCCCGCGGTGCATCGGTTCTTGAAGGCCACCGTCACGCCGTGGCTGGACGGCAGTTTCCAGGGGAATGGCTTCCTGTATGATCCCAAATGGGGCGGCCTTGTCACCAAGCAGGGGCTGCAGGACTCCGGCGCAGACTTTGGCTTCGGGATCTACAACGATCACCACTACCATTTGGGCTACTTCCTGTATGCCATTGCTGTGCTTGCCAAGATCGATCCATCCTGGGGAAGGAAGTTCATGTCTCAGGCCTACTCCATGGTTGCCGATTTCATGACATTGTCCCGCAAGTGCGGTGCGAGCTACACCAGGCTGAGGACTTTTGATCTCTGGAAGCTGCATTCCTGGGCCGGAGGACTGACAGAGTTCGGCGATGGGCGCAACCAGGAGAGCACGAGCGAGGCTGTTAATGCTTATTACTCTGCTGCGCTCCTTGGACTGAGCTATGGGGACACACACCTCGTCTCTGTCGGCGCGACGCTTACCGCGTTTGAGATGCTGGCAGCGCAGACATGGTGGCATGTCCGGGAAGGAGAAGGGATCTACGAGGACGACTTCAGCAGCAACAACCGTGTGGTCGGTGTCCTGTGGGCGAACAAGAGGGACAGTGGGCTCTGGTTCGCGCCACCGGAGTGGAAGGAATGCAGGCTGGGGATCCAGCTCCTGCCGCTCCTCCCGATCAGTGAGGCCCTCTTCCCGGACGTTGGGTTCGTCAAGGACCTGGTGAGCTGGACCACGCCGGCCTTGGCGAGGGATGGTGTCGGAGAAGGGTGGAAGGGCTTCGTGTATGCGCTGGAGGGGGTTTACGACAAGGAGTCGGCATTGGCCAAGACCAGGGCACTGGCATCACACGACGACGGTAACACACTGACGAACCTTCTGTGGTGGCTCCATAGCCGCGGCAATGTCGACAACATGGTTGTCGGATCCGGCAGGTGCTGCTGGTATCGGCAGTACGGCCATTGATGGCGCTGAGTACGAGTTGCTGGGGAGGTGGAATGCACTTCAGGTATGTCATGTGTACCTGCAAGTGAAAATGCCCGGGTTTCAGACTGTGAGTGTTGCTGGTTCGGCTTAAGATACAGAGTGGTTGTCCATTGTATTTTAAACATCAGTACATCACAAATTCACGATGTTATAGTGCTCTTCTTATATTTGAATAAATCAAGTTGGTGTCACAGCCAATTCATCAGGAGGTTACATTGTGTTCAAAAGTTTCAGTTTACTGCTGTGTTCAATCTATGCTTACCCTGTCGATACCCGGTGTTGCATTTCTGGGTATAATAGACTGATTCCACATAGGACAACCGGGATATAACGTATAATTGTTCAACAGAACACGACACGTTGTTTTGTTGGTCACATGATGCAACCGGTAAACAAAGGAAGCCACTGCTGATATGTTCTGACTTTAGTTGAATACTCTTCCAAACGAAAAGTGAATCGGGAAGGCCTCATCTTGTGTAAGATGTGTACTATGTTTTAAAGGCGTCCCTAAGGCGACGCCTAGGCGACGCCTAGGCGTCGAAGCGCTCCCCCTCCGCTTTGGAAAATCGACCGCTTTGGGCGCCTAGGCGTCCAAAGCGCCCGCCTAGGCGTCGCCTAGGCGCCAAAGCGCCCCCCCCCTCCCTAAGGCGGTAAGGCGTCGCCTTAAAAACATAGGATGTGTAGCTTAAAATCCACAATTAGGTAGGGGCTATTAGTACCACAATTGCTGGTTACAGAAGATAAAAATTCACGAGCTTGAAAGAGTAATCGGATAAACGCCACTTCAGCTCCATTGATCAGCAAAACCCCATGCCTTTTGCTCCGTTGCAACGGGGGCATAAATATATTCTCGTGCTGCAACATCAATCATGTCCGACAATCTAGAATAGGTTACATTCACCGTATTCTAGATTTTGATAAGATTTAATTTTATTTGAGTACGGGTAGGGAAGGCAAGGAAAGTTTTGATTTAGTTGGGGATTTTGGTAAGATTTGATTCGGGTATGGGTAGGGGAAGACAAGGAAAGTTCTAATTGAGTTGGGTTTTGGTAAGAATTGATTTTATTTGATTTGATTGAGTTAATGCATGGCGTGGTTCTGGAAAGTATTGATTTTGTTTTGATTATTTCAAGTAACTCTATTTACGTTGGTTTTATTTTGTGGGGCATCTGTTGAGATTACAAAAAACCCCGAAAGAAAACCAAAGTGGAGGGGGAGGCCAGAGCCCAGAGGTGTGGGAAGGAAAAAACCGAGGGAGGAGGTGGAGGTGTCGCTACCTACCCCTTTAATAGTACTCCCTCTGTACAACTTACACTTTTTTTCCTTGGCAAAATGCTGATATCTTCTCCCTCTACCTTCCTTCTTACTCCATCCTTTACCTTCTCAGACATCTTCCATTGCTGTCGCTACCATGTTCTGACCATGCGCAAAGTTTTGAATTATGAGAGATGATAAATGTCATGAAACAAAGTCCGAAATTTGAACCTCATAATTTATTTTCGAAACCCAGAGTTCCTCTATCTACAATTTTAGATGCTCAGAAGTGAACTCAAAGCATCAACCTACGGATTATATAGATTGTAAGTATGTAGTGTAATTTCTTTGACTTGCATACTCGAATTTTGAAATGTATACATCAGGCCATCGATCAGTCTTTGCAAAAGGATTGACTCGAGTTGTATGCAGATTCATTGTGCAGACAAATCTTTGCCAGGCATTGCTTGTTTCAACTTTTCATCGCCATTGTTATTGCTTCTACGCTGTTCCTGTTGTGCTTTTCTTTCCATAGTGATCAACAACTGAACTCGCTGTTGTCTTGGTCGTTTGTGCTGGACTGAAAAAGAATACATCTCCTGACTGAAGCACGAGCATCGGAAGAAGCTGCTGTAGGTTTGACAATCTTGGAACAGAGCGTGTATATATTGTTGCACACACTCGGAAGCTTTACAGGTAGGATGATCTAGGCAGCTTTTTCCTGAACACCCTGTGAATAACCTTTCGTTGGAACAGATGTCTGGCGGCAAGAAATCTAGGTTCAGCCAAACGTTTTTTTTAGGGAACCAGAAGTGATTTCTCCCTACTGTATCTTTTGTCAATTTTCATAAAAAGGCACAGTAAGAAAGTACAAAAAAGCCTAAGACAGCTGAGGTAGCTGACATAAATCCTGAGAAGAAAATAAAATGAAATGGAAGAGGCAAGAGATATGTACAATCAACGAAGAGCCATGGCCCAAGTCTGGAAGTCTGAATCTTTCTTGCCAGTGGCTCTGAGCAGCAGTAGCTTGACCTCTTGTTTGAACTTTGCTCTGCAAGAGTAAGATTTGGCTAGATTCCTTTGAATATGAAGTCATTTCTTGTCGACCAGATAGTCCAGGAAGCAAGCACTATTAGCTCCATTGCAAATGGAAGGTGCAGAGATGTTGTTTAAGTGTAAATCTTATCCTGAAAAGGGCCTTGAATTTGGTTCCAGTCTGGGCATAAGTATTTCTGACAAGCAACCGCAAAAGGACACTGGAAAAATAGGTGGTCCCTAGTCTCAGTAGCAAAACGTCCACAAAGCATACAAGAGTAATCAGGTAAGAAGAAAATTTTCCTATGTAATATCTCCCTTGTGCTTAATCTGTTGTTGATGAGCAACCGAATTCCACTTCCTTTGGAGAATTAGAACATTGCCGAATATCAGGGTCTTCTGTGACCTGAAACCCTTCCTTCAGCTGTTCCAGGAAAGTGAATTCCTGGAAAGCTTCCTGATATAAAGGTAAATGGAACAGATCAGGGGTCAAATCTTGCTGCATAATTTGCTGGACTGAGGAGTTTTCCTTAAGGGCAAAGGAGAATAAATGAGGCCAGGTTGCTTGCAGTGTATCCCTTTGCCATTTGTCTTTCCAAAAGAGTACTGTATTTCCATCATGAGCCTCACAAATAGCAAGTTTCTTGAATTTGGGTAGAAGCTTAAGACACCTCTCCACCAAAAGGCGCAATCAGCAGTTTGAGTTGGTGGAAGACCAGATTGATAGTAAGGTTCCCAAACTAACTTCACCCATGGGATATCTTGCGTGTTAAGGAACTTATATACTCCCCAAAATAAGTGTCTTGACCTTAGTACAACTTTGTACTAAAGTTAGTACAAACTTGAGACACTTATTTTGGGACGGAGGGAATATGTTTTTCATCAACAGAGCATCATTTTGAGCCTGGAGATTCAAATACCTAACCCCCCTTGATCTTTTGGTCTACACACTAGCCTCCACGTAGCCAAGGGTGAGTTTTTCTTATCCAGGTCCTCCCCTCCCCAGAATCAGTGTCCTTTACATTTGTCACATTCGTCCAAATGTCCTTTGTAAAGTTTCCTGACATAATGTTTGAATTATGTCAGGAAACTTCCTGGAAAGCTTCCTGACATAAAGGTAAGTGGAAGAGATCAGGGGTGAAATCTTGCTGCATAATTTGCTGGACTGAGGAGTTTTCCTTGAGCGCGAAGGAGAATAAATAAGGCGAGGTTGCTTGCGGTGTATTCCTTTGCCATTTGTTTTTCCAAAAGAGTACGTACTGTATTTCCATCATGAGCATCGCAAATAGCAAGTTCCTTGAATTTGGGCAGAAGCTTAATACAATCTCTCCACCAAAAGGAGCAATCAGCAGTTTGATCTGGTGGAAGACCAGATTGATAGTAAGATTCCCAAACTAACTTCACCCATGGGATATCTTGCGTATTAAGGAACTTATATATGTTTTTCATCAACAGAGCATCATTTTGAGTCTGGAGCTTCAAATACCTAACCCCCTGACCTTTTTGTACACACTAGCTTCCAAGCAGCCAAGGGTGGGGCTTTCTTTTCCAGACCCCCCTCCAGAAACAGCGCCTTCTGTATTTGCCATATATTCATCCAAAGTTCCTTTGTGAAGCTTGATGCAACTCATGACAAAAGTTGCCAAAGATGAGAGGATATCATTAACCATTTGTAATCTGCCCCATATCCCAGGAAATCAGCAGAGACACTTAATCTCTGTTGGCCTCTCTCAATCAATGGTAAAAAATGCTCCATTCTTGGTTTGTCAGACTAAGGGGTAATCCATGGTATGTAAAGGGGAAAGCAGCTAGCTGACACTGCAAGATATCAGTGAAGATCTGGATCCGCTCATTGCTAGCATTGATGGGCACCAAAACTGATTCATGGAGGTTAACCTGGAGAGCAGCAGCATATGAGTCTAGTAAATCCTTTAGGATGGATAACAGTCTCTCGAAGGCTTTCATGACGACAAGGGTGTCATCAACATATTGGATAATTTGGAAGCAGGGCATCATCTTCTGATCAGAGGTTTTTCCAATTGGGCAGTCTGCATTTCATTATTCACCAAAGAGTGTAGGAAATCTGAGGCAATGACAAAAACTAGTCTGGAGAGAAGATCACCTTGTGGCACCCCCCTTCTGCATTTAAAAATGGTTCAGGCACACATTATCAGGACTTAGACACCCTAACTACCTGACGGCTGGAAATAAACAGAGCAAGGTACCGCCGGACTACCGGTTATCTTCTGTTTCATAACGAAGACAGAACAACGGTTGGCTATCTATGAGAGCGAGGAGCCGAGGACGGAGGATTCTCTACCATGGAACAAGTGCAATCTGAGGAGAAAACTAAGCGAAAGCCTGTATAGAGTGAGGGCACGAGGCTGGCAGTGATAAGTGATCAAACCTGCACAGGACACAGGCAGTGAAGATACTGACCGAGACTAGTCCCGACGGCCGGAAACTCTGCCATCTAATTTCTGAAGGTTTTTTTTGACAAAATTTTCTGAAGGTTGTTACTGGTCAGCCAGGCAACTGGAACAAACTGATCTAAGAGCATCTCCATCCGGATGATCCATACCGTTCCTACATATGTCCAAGCGGACAGCCCGGACAGTGCCCGGACATGTGTGTGTGAGAGAGAGAAGCATCTCCAGTCGGACCCTTCAAATCGTCCCCATATGTTAGGCTGTTCGTGAACCGCCAAATCTAGCCCATATGTGGGGAGGCAATGAGGGTGTCTGGACAGCCTGCCACACCGGACCAGGCCCACCCGGCCCACCTTTAAATCTCCTTTACATCGGCCTTTAATTTTTTTTCAAAGGCTGCAGAGAAAGTGTGCAAAGTCAAATTCCTAAAACTGTAGTCTTTATAGTTTTATCTCTTCTATTTCCCCTATGACTCGAAGCGGTGAACCTTATCGTTGTGGATGAGCACTCCTATAATCAACTACGAATACTGCGAACAGAGTGCAGGTGCTGCTGTCTAATTTCTGAAGGCTGTTGCCTGTTCATAGACTTGATTCCATTATTCTCTTTTCTCTAAAATGCCACCATGATTAGTTTTGGGACAGCATGCTTAACACCATAAACACATTGTACACACACTTCTAAATGCAAAGCCTGCAGGACTGTTTTTAGAGTGCACGCGTGGATTTAATCCAATTTTCTTTGTAATGACAATTTTTTAAGGGAGGCAGGTTTTATGGAATCTGCTAGTTGCTCTAAGAAAGTAAGAGCACAGTGCACAGATAGGTTTAAGTAATGAGATAACTGTCACACATCTCACGGCGTCTCACAGCTCTATCTCATCATGCACCACACAACTTCACAAAGTCAGATCACCTCCTGTATATGACAACATTTCCTCCTGCATACGTGCTGAGCATCCTCTGGTGCCCCTATCAGATCAGCATGCCTAATCAGTAAGAAACCATAGCAAGAAAAGCAGGGAGGTAGAAACTAGGCCACTGCCTGGAAAGAATCAAACCAATTGGTGTCACGCTTGTCTCACCAGGGTAAATTTCTGACTTCGCCGGTGGGTGACGTATCCGTTGATATAGCGAGGCGTCTCCGGTGACTTCGACCATTTTTAAGCTCCGCAACTTGATGTTTCGTGAGCGTGGAGGCATGCGTGTGTGTGCATCTATGCATCTTGTTTTCCTTGTCTCTAAAAAAAAGCTGACCACAGCATCGCCAGTGCAATCTGCAAGCGGCAAGTGGTTGGGCAGGAGCATTGCATTTGGCACTCTGAATTTGGCCTGAGCAGTATATATAAGATTAAAAAGTCAATTCAGGAGCCTTCCTGACCAATATGAGACTATATAATAGACTATCCGTTATGCTATGTGAAGAATACCAGTTTGAAAGCTGCATTTCATAAGCACCTGCTACTGTAGACATCACGGCTGTGACTCACCTTGTTCTGTAATCCTGTTGATAAGAATCTGGGAGCTTGTTTCTAGCACAAGCTTTACCAGAAGCTACTGAGAGGCATGAAGCCACGGCCGTTTTTCAGAGGAAAGATGAAAAGGAAATTTTGTACGCTTGGGAGTGCAGTATTTCCTTCAGATTGGTGAGCATCATATTCTGAAATACAGGCCATTCAGCCAGGCCAAGAGGAAGAAGGCGAGGGAGACAAGTCTAAGTTGGGCACTGAAAGAAATAGAAAAACTCTATGACACAGTGCAAAGATAGGTTTAAATAATGCGCTAATTGTCACACATCTCGTCGTGTCCAAAGTCCAAACCCTATCTTAACTAACAGATCATGCACCAGACAACTTCACAGATTAAAGCCAGACCACTTCCCGTATATGGCAACACAGACCCTTCCTCCTGCACAGGTGTTGAGTGCCCTCCTACAAAAAGGAAGGATCACTCACTGAGAAATCACACCAGGAGAAAGAGAAGGTTATCTTTCTCAGAATTGAATTGACCACAATGTCACCTCTGCTGCTGCAAATCTGCATGGAACAAGTGGTTGGCCAAGGACATGGCACCTGGTGCTCTGAGTTTGGCCTGAGGAATTTAAGACCAAAAGGTCTAACAAACTGTTTACACTATTCCTTAATCCTTATGGCCCATGTGAAGCATGTCACGGGCGATTAAGGGCATATTTTCTGAAAACGAGTTGAGAGCTACATCTCAACACACATGCACATCAGGGCTGCCGCTCGCTTTGTTCTGTGTCGCCTTTTTAATTTCTTCGAAAAAGAGTCCGGGAAATCTTTCCTTGGCACAAGTTCTTCCACAGGTGAGAGACGGGAAGCAATCGCTTTTCGTGGGAAAGAAAAAGGAAAATTGGCGTCTGTGTAACTGGGCTATAGTTGGACTTGGTATTAGCGGAGCATTAGGTGTTTGAGTCGAATACATGTAAGTGAGCATATGATGAAAGCTACTATACATTTCATCACACCAGAACACGAAATCAGGACTTATGCTTGCAGTGTTTCGCTTAGATTGGCAAGCACCAGATGCTCAACTAGTGACCGTCCAGTATGATGCCTGATTTGATTCCATAGAAACTATGAGAATAACCGCATCAGAGACTACTCGGAGATCTATAGCAGAAGTAACAGCTAAGGAAGCATCCTTTTCTGGTCTCAATTGCAACACTTTTCCCATATTGTTCGTTTATATCGGGGCAAAGGTTTCTTGTCATTCTTCAGCTTTTTTTCGTCGACAAGTTAGGATATTTGCTTGGTTGGTTCCAATCCCGAGGAATATGTCTATACAATCGTAGCATTATACTCAGCCAGGGAACATATATACCTCTCCGCCTGGAAATTCTTCTAGAAGAAATGAATAAAAATGAATGTATCTATTTCTTTGACAAGAATTTCCGGACGAAGGGAGTAGTTGTCTTCCCAAGTTGGTGAAGCAACTGAGCTTATTCGAAACACATCCTTCATTTTTCTTTATGGCCGTGAACATTGCAATGATGCAGAGACTGGGGGCTTGCCTTATTTTCAAAAAATAAACATCATCTTACTTCTTACATTTTCTTGCTACATGCATGTAGTAGGCAAAAAAAAAAAAGAAGATGACATCAGTTTTTGCTCTTCTTCTCCCCCTAAAAATATTATGCTCTTTCTAGATTATTTTTTGAAAAGGAGGCTTACCCCTGCTCCTCTGCATCAAAATGATACATACAACCATATTTATGAAGTTATTCAACAGAGTGTGACAAAATAAATACAAAAATCAACTCAAAGTCACATTCAAGGTGAACAAAGTCGCTGCACCTACAAATATAAAGATGTGTTCTGACCGCATCAATGGACACCATCTTTTTTGATATTGTTTATCACTCATGCCAAGTGAATCTAGCTCAACTGGTTGGGGGAGTGGATGTACAAACCCAACACCTAGGTTCAAATCCTCACGGAGGCGAATTTATGTTCGTATTTATTCTTGAGGACCATGCTTTCCTGGTACTCACCCATTTAATGAGGACTAGGCTTGATGCGTAACCGAGATTAAAAATCTCACGAGGCTGCCGCGTGTCTTCCAAGGACGCGGGCGCCGGGGAGGTCCTTCTGTCCAGATATGCATCGGCTCGTTCTCGGCACTGCGAGGATGGGATGGATTCGACCGGATCCAATCCTAAGCGGGCGTCGGGTTGGTGTTGCTACTAGACCTCGCGCTTTGCCTACGGGGGATGGAGGATCTTTGCCGGAGTACCGACGGTGGCATGCGTCTTCATGGCGAGGCTCCGCGCGGTTCCAACCAGCCGCGAGATCGGGACAACGTGGCTTCTGGTGAAAATCGCGCCATACTGCGCTCTTGGCGGACGATGGTGGCGTCTCTGACGTCGTTTCCTTCTCGGGGCATCGTCGTTGCAGGTCACGTCAACTCGATCGGGATGTTCCCGGGGAAACTCTAGATCTGGGTCTACCAAATTGGACGATGACGGCGCCTTCGGTGTCGTTCTCCCTCCCGGGGGCATCGTTTTGGAGCAGGAGCTGGCTGGAGGAGGCAAGAGGAGGAGCGGTGTTATATCTACCGCAAGGCCGACGACAGATCCCGGCGGCATGGTGCTGCGGAGTTTCGTCGACGGGCGCGTGTGGATGGATACGTGCAGGATGGTGGCGTTGTCGGGCGCCATGGTGGCGTCGACGGCAGGCCTGGCAAGGCCGGTGCATCAGTACCTGCTCTGGAGATGGATCGGTGGAAGACGGCGGCAGTGGCCTCTGAGAGTGCGCTAGACTGGTGTGTGACCTAGTCCCGGTATTGTGGCTAGGCTAGGGCATCTGGCTTTAGATGTTAGGCTTTGGTACGATGTTTGTTTGGTATTAGGCTCGGACATTCGGCACCCCTTCATCAAGGGGATAGTGTTAGAAGGGTGAGAGGGGATTGGTGGAATTGTTGATTGTATTGCTTGAGCCTCGTGGGCATATATATATAGGAGTACATGATCTACTTGGAGTATAAGACAAGCCAGAATACTTCCTAGTTTATCCTATGTTTCCTAATACAATCACGTTACTCAACATCCCCCGCAGTCACAACGGTAGCGACGTAGACGGTGAGACTGGAAAAGAATCTGAAGGCAAGCCGACGGACACACCTCCCACAGTCGTAACGGTCGATGCATCGTGGAGCCTGTTGGGTTTCGTAGTAATTTCAAAAAATTTCCTACGCACACGCAAGATCATGGTGATGCATAGCAACGAGAGGGGAGAGTGTGATCTACGTACCCTTGTAGATCAACAACGGAAGCGTTAATTTGGTTGATGTAGTCGTACGTCTCCACGGCCCGACCGATCAAGCACCGAAACTACGGCACCTCCGAGTTCTAGCACACGTTCAGCTCGATGACGATCCCCGGACTCCGATCCAGCAAAGTGTCGGGGAAGAGTTCCGTCAGCACGACGGCGTGGTGACGATCTTGATGTACTACTGTCGCAAGGCTTCGCCTAAGCACCGCTACAATATTATCGAGGACTATGGTGGAAGGGGGCACCGCACACGGCTAAGAATATGATCACGTGGATCAACTT
>NC_057806.1:404111951-404356757 GCF_018294505.1 Triticum aestivum | reverse complement strand
GGGGGCGGCCGGCCAAGAGGAGGCGCGCCAGGAGGAGTCCTACTCGGGAGTAGGACTCCCCCCTTTCCTAGTTGGAATAGGATTTGCGGAGGGGGGGAAAGAGGAGAGAGAGGAGGAAGGGGGGGCCGGCCCCCTCTCCTTGTCCTATTCGGACCAAGGGGGGGAGGGGCGCGCGGCCCATCTCTGGCCACCTCTCCTCTCTTCCACTAAGGCCCACTAAGGCCCATATACCTCCCAGGGGGGTTCCGGTAACCTCCCGGTGATCCGGTAAAATCCCGATTTCACCCGGAACACTTCCGATATCCAAATATAGGCTTCCAATATATCAATCTTTATGTCTCGACCATTTCGAGACTCCTCGTCATGTCCGTGATCACATCCGGGACTCCGAACAACCTTCGGTACATCAAAACGCATAAACTCATAATATAACTGTCATCGAAACCTTAAGCGTGCGGACCCTACGGGTTCGAGAACAATGTAGACATGACCGAGACACGTCTCTGGTCAATAACCAATAGTGGAACCTGGATGCTCATATTGGCTCCTACATATTCTACGAAGATCTTTATCGGTCAGACCGCATAACAACATACGTTGTTCCCTTTGTCATCGGTATATTACTTGCCCGAGATTCGATCGTCGGTATCCTATACCTAGTTCAATCTCGTTACCGGCAAGTCTTTTTACTCGTTCCGTAATACATCATCTCGCAACTAACTCATTAGTTGCAATGCTTGCAAGGCTTATGTGATGTGCATTACCGAGAAGGCCCAGAGATACCTCTCCGACAATCGGAGTGACAAATCCTAATCTCGAAATACGCCAACCCAACATGTACCTTTGGAGATACCTATAGAGCACCTTTATAATCACCCATGTATGTTGTGATGTTTGGTAGCACACAAAGTGTTCCTTCGGCAAACGGGAGTTGCATAATCTCATAGTCATAGGAACATGTATAAGTCATGAAGAAAGCAATAGCAACATACTAAATGATCGGGTGCTAAGCTAATGGAATGGGTCATGTCAATCAGATCATTCATCTAATGATGTGATCCTGTTAATCAAATGACACCTCTTTGTCCATGGTTAGGAAACATAACCATCTTTGATTAACAAGCTAGTCTAGTAGAGGCATACTAGTGACACTATGTTTGTCTATGTATTCACACATGTATTATGTTTCCGGTTAATACAATTCTAGCATGAATAATAAACTTTTATCATGATATAAGGAAATAAATAATAACTTTATTATTGCCTCTAGGGCATATTTCCTTTAGTCTCCCACTTGCACTAGAGTCAATAATCTAGATTACACAATAACGATTCTAACACCCATGGAGCCTTGGTGCTGATCATGTTTTGCTCGTGGAAGAGGCTTAGTCAACGGGCCTGCTACATTCAGATCCGTATGTATCTTGCAAATCTCTATGTCTCCCACCTGGACTAGATCCCGGACGGAATTGAAGCGTCTCTTGATGTGCTTGGTTCTCTTGTGAAATCTGGATTCCTTTGCCAAGGCAATTGCACCAGTATTGTCACAAAAGATTTTTATTGGACGCGATGCACTAGGTATGACACCTAGATCGGATATGAAATACTTCATCCAGACTCCTTCATTCGCTGCTTCTGAAGCAGCTATGTATTCCGCTTCACACGTAGATCCCGCCACGACGCTCTGTTTAGAACTACACCAACTGACAGCTCCACCGTTTAATGTAAACACGTATTCGGTTTGCGATTTAGAATCGTCCGGATCAGTGTCAAAGCTTGCATCAACGTAACCGTTTACGATGAGCTCTTTGTCACCTCCATATACGAGAAACATATCCTTAGTCCTTTTCAGGTACTTCAGGATGTTCTTGACCGCTGTCCAGTGATCCACTCCTGGATTACTTTGGTACCTCCCTGCTAGACTTATAGCAAGGCACACATCAGGTCTGGTACACAACATTGCATACATGATAGAGCCTATGGCTGACGCATAGGGAACATCTTTCATTTTCTCTCTATCTTCTGCAGTGGTCGGGCATTGAGTCTGACTCAACTTCACACCTTGTAACACAGGCAAGAACCCTTTCTTTGCTTGATCCATTTTGAACTTCTTCAAAATCTTGTCAAGGTATGTGCTTTGTGAAAGTCCAATTAAACGTCTTGATCTATCTCTATAGATCTTTATGCCTAATATGTAAGCAGCTTCACCGAGGTCTTTCATTGAAAAACTCTTATTCAAGTATCCCTTTATGCTATCCAGAAATTCTATATCATTTCCAATTAGTAATATGTCATCCACATATAATATCAGAAATGCTACAGAGCTCCCACTCACTTTCTTGTAAATACAGGCTTCTCCAAAAGTCTGTATAAAACCAAATGCTTTGATCACACTATCAAAGCGTTTATTCCAACTCCGAGAGGCTTGCACCAGTCCATAAATGGATCGCTGGAGCTTGCACACTTTGTTAGCTCCCTTTGGATTGACAAAACCTTCCGGTTGCATCATATACAACTCTTCTTCCAGAAATCCATTCAGGAATGCAGTTTTTACATCCATCTGCCAAATTTCATAATCATAAAATGCGGCAATTGCTAACATGATTCGGACAGACTTAAGCATCGCTACGGGTGAGAAGGTCTCATCGTAGTCAACCCCTTGAACTTGCCGAAACCCTTTTGCGACAAGTCGAGCTTTGTAGACAGTAATATTACTGTCGGTGTCAGTCTTCTTCTTGAAGATCCATTTATTCTCAATTGCTTGCTGATCATTGGGCAAGTCAACCAAAGTCCACACTTTGTTCTCATACATGGATCCCATCTCAGATTTCATGGCTTCAAGCCATTTTGCGGAATCTAGGCTCACCATCGCTTCTTCATAGTTCGTAGGTTCATCATGATCTAGTAGCATGACTTCCAGAACTGGATAACCGTACCACTCTGGCGCGGATCTCACTCTGGTTGATCTACGAAGTTCAGTAGTATCTTGTTCTGAAGTTTCATGATCATTATCATTAGCTTCCTACTAATTGGTGTAGGTGTCACAGAAATAGTTTTCTATGATGTACTATTTTCCAATAAGGGAGCAGGTACAGTTACCTCGTCAAGTTCTACTTTCCTCCCACTCACTTCTTTCGAGAGAAACTCCTCCAGAAAGTTTCCGAACTTAGCAACAAAAGTCTTGCCTTCGGATCTGTGATAGAAGGTGTATCCAATAGTCTCCTTTGGATATCCTATGAAGACACATTTCTCCGATTTGGGTTCGAGCTTATCAGGTTGAAGCTTTTTCACATAAGCATCGCAGCCCCAAACTTTCAGAAACGACAACTTTGGTTTCTTGCCAACATAGTTCATAAGGCGTCGTCTCAACGGATTTTGATGGTGCCCTATTTAACGTGAATGCGGCCGTCTCCAAAGCATAACCCCAAAACGATAGCGGTAAATCAGTAAGAGACATCATAGATCACACCATATCTAGTAAAGTATGATTACGATGTTCGGACACACCATTACGCTGTGGTGTTCCGGGTGGCGTGAGTTGCGAAACTATTCTGCATTGTTTCAAATGTACACCAAACTCGTAACTCAAATATTCTCCTCCACGATCAGATCGTAGAAACTTTATTTTCTTGTTACGATGATTTTCAACTTCACTCTGAAATTCTTTGAACTTTTCAAACATTTCAGACTTATGTTTCATTAAGTAGATATATCCATATCTGCTTAAGTCATCTGTGAAGGTGAGAAAATAACGATATCCGCCACGAGCCTCAATATTCATCGGACCACATACATCAGTATGTATGATTTCCAACAAATCTGTTGCTCTCTCCATAGTACTGGAGAACAGCGTTTTAGTCATCTTGCCCATGAGGCACGGTTCGCAAGTACCAAGTGATTCATAATCAAGTGGTTCCAAAAGTCCATCAGTATGGAGTTTCTTCATGCGCTTTATACCGATATGACCCAAACGGCAGTGCCACAAATAAGTTGCACTATCATTATCAACTCTGCATCTTTTGGCTTCAACACCATGAATATGTGTGTCGCTACTATCGAGATTCAATAAAAATAGACCACTCTTTAAGGGTGCATGACCATAAAAGATATTACTCATATAAATAGAACAACCATTATTCTCTGATTTAAATGAATAACCGTCTCGCATCAAACAAGATCCAGATATAATGTTCATGCTTAACGCTGGCACCAAATAACAATTATTTAGGTCTAATATTAATCCCGAAGGTAGATGTAGAGGTAGCGTGCCGACCGCGATCACATCGACTTTGGAACCGTTTCCCACGCGCATCGTCACCTTGTCCTTAGCTAATCTTCGCTTAATTCGTAGTCCCTGTTTCGAGTTACAAATATTAGCAACAGAACCAATACCAAATACCCAGGTGCTACTGCGAGCATTAGTAAGGTACACATCAATAACATGTATATCACATATAACTTTGTTCACTTTGCCATCCTTCTTATCCGCCAAATACTTGGGGCAGTTCCGCTTCCAGTGACCAGTCTGCTTGCAGTAGAAGCACTCAGTTTCAGGCTTAGGTCCAGACTTGGGTTTCTTCTCTTGAGCAGCAACTTGCTTGCTATTCTTCTTGAAGTTCCCCTTCTTCTTCCCTTTGCCCTTTTTCTTGAAACTAGTGGTCTTGTTGACCATCAACACTTGATGCTCCTTTTTGATTTCTACCTCCACAACTTTCAGCATTGCGAAGAGCTTGGGAATAGTCTTATTCATCCCTTGCATATTATAGTTCATCACAAAACTCTTGTAGCTTGGTGGCAGTGATTGGAGAATTCTGTCAATGACGCAATCATCTGGAAGATTAACTCCCATTTGAATCAAGTGATTATTATACCCAGACATTTTGAGTATATGCTCACTGACAGAACTGTTCTCCTCCATCTTGCAGCTATAGAACTTATTGGAGACTTGATATCTCTCAATCCGGGCATTTACTTGAAATATTAACTTCAACTCCTGGAACATCTCATATGCTCCATGACGTTCAAAACGTCGTTGAAGTCCCGGTTCTAAGCCGTAAAGCATGGCACACTGAACTATCGAGTAGTCATCAGCTTTGCTCTGCCAGACGTTCACAACATCTGGTGTTGCTCCAGCAGCAGGCCTGGCACCCAGCGGTGCTTCCAGGACGTAATTCTTCTGTGCAGCAATGAGGATAATCCTCAAGTTACGGACCCAGTCCGTGTAATTGCTACCATCATCTTTCAACTTTGCTTTCTCAAGGAACGCATTAAAATTCTACGGAACAACACCACGGGCCATTTATCTACAATCATACATAAACAAGCAAGATACTATCAGGTACTACGTTCATGATAAATTTAGGTTCAATTAATCATATTACTTAAAGAACTCCCACTTAGATAGACATCCCTCTAATCCTCTAAGTGATTACGTGATCCAAATCAACTAAACCATGTCCGATCATCACGTGAGATGGAGTAGTTTCATTGGTGAACATCACTATGTTGATCATATCTACTATATGATTCACCGTCGACCTTTCGGTCTCCGTGTTCCGAGGCCATATCTGTATATGCTTGGCTCGTCAAGTATAACCTGAGTATTCCGCGTGTGCAACTGTTTTGCACCCATTGTATTTGAATGTAGAGCCTATCACACCCGATCATCACGTGGTGTCTCAGCACGAAGAACTTTCGCAATGGTGCATACTCAGGGAGAACACTTCTTGATAATTATGTGAGAGATCATCTTATAATGCTACCGTCAATCAAAGCAAGATAAGATGCATAAAAGATAAACATCACATGCAATCAATATAAGTGATATGATATGGCCATCATCATCTTGTGCTTGTGATCTCCATCTCCGAAGCACCGTCATGATCACCATCGTCACCGGCGCGACACCTTGATCTCCATCGTAGCATCGTTGTCGTCTCGCCAATCTTATGCTTCCACGACTATCGCTACCGCTTAGTGATAAAGTAAAGCATTACAGCGCGATTGCATTGCATACAATAAAGCGACAACCATATGGCTCCTGCCAGTTGCCGATAACTCGGTTACAAAACATGATCATCTCATACAATAAAATTTAGCATCATGTCTTGACCATATCACATCACAACATGCCATGCAAAAACAAGTTAGACGTCCTCTACTTTGTTGTTGCATGTTTTACGTGGCTGCTACGGGCTTAAGCAAGAACCAATCTTACCTACGCATCAAAACCACAACGATAGTTTGTCAAGTTGGTGCTGTTTTAACCTTCACAAGGACCGGGCGTAGCCACACTCGGTTCAACTAAAGTTGGAGAAACTGTCACCCGCAAGCCACCTATGTGCAAAGCACGTCGAGAGAACCGGTCTCGCGTAAGCGTACGCGTAATGTTGGTCCGGGCCGCTTCGTCCAACAATACCGCCGAACCAAAGTATGACAAGCTGGTAAGCAGTATGACTTATATCGCCCACAACTCACTTGTGTTCTACTCGTGCATATAACATCAACATATAAAACCTAGGCTCGGATGCCACTGTTGGGTTTCGTAGTAATTTCAAAAAATTTCCTACGCACACGCAAGATCATGGTGATGCATAGCAACGAGAGGGGAGAGTGTGATCTACGTACCCTTGTAGATCGACAACGGAAGCGTTAATTTGGTTGATGTAGTCGTACGTCTCCACGGCCCGACCGATCAAGCACCGAAACTACGGCACCTCCGAGTTCTAGCACATGTTCAGCTCGATGATGATCCCGGGACTCCGATCCAGCAAAGTGTCGGGGAAGAGTTCCGTCAGCACGACGGCGTGGTGACGATCTTAATGTACTACTGTCGCAGGGCTTCGCCTAAGCACCGCTACAATATTATCGAGGACTATGGTGGAAGGGGGCACCGCACACGGCTAAGAATATGATCATGTGGATCAACTTGTGTCCTTTGGGGTGACCCTTGCCTCCGTATATAAAGGTTCAAGGGGGGGGGGGCGGCCGGCCAAGAGGAGGCGCTCCAGGAGGAGTCCTACTCCCTCCGGGAGTAGGACCCCTCTTTCCTAGTTGGAATAGGATTCGCGGAGGGGTGGAAAGAGGAGAGAGAGGAGGAAGGGGGGCCCGGCCCCCTCTCCTTGTCCTATTTGGACCAAGGGGGGGAGGGGCGCGCGGCCCATCTCTGGCCACCTCTCCTCTCTTCCACTAAGGCCCACTAAGGCCCATATACCTCCCGGGGGGGTTCCGGTAACCTCCCGGTAATCCGGTAAAATCCCGATTTCACCCGGAACACTTCCGATATCCAAATATAGGCTTCCAATATATCAATATTTATGTCTCAACCATTTAGAGACTCCTCTTCATGTCCGTGATCACATCCGGGACTTCGAACAACCTTCGGTACATCAAAACGCATAAACTCATAATATAACTGTCATCGAAACCTTAAGCGTGCGGACCCTACGGGTTCGAGAACAATGTAAACATGACCGAGACACGTCTCTGGTCAATAACCAATAGCGGAACCTGGATGCTCATATTGGCTCCTACATATTCTACGAAGATCTTTATCGGTCAGACCGCATAACAACATACGTTGTTCCCTTTGTCATCGGTATGTTACTTGCCCGAGATTCGATCGTCGGTATCCTATACCTAGTTCAATCTCGTTACCGTAAAGTCTCTTTACTCGTTCCGTAATACATCATCTCGCAACTAACTCATTAGTTGCAATGCTTGCAAGGCTTATGTGATGTGCATTACCGGGAAGGCCCAGAGATACCTCTCCGACAATCGGAGTGACAAATCCTAATCTTGAAATACGCCAACCCAACATGTACCTTTGGAGACACCTGTAGAGCACCTTTATAATCACCCATTTACGTTGTGACGTTTGGTAGCACACAAAGTGTTCCTTCGGCAAACGGGAGTTGCATAATCTCATAGTCATAGGAACATGTATAAGTCATGAAGAAAGCAATAGCAACATACTAAACGATCGGGTGCTAAGCTAATGGAATGGGTCATGTCAATCAGATCATTCACCCAATGATGTGATCCCGTTAATCAAATAACAACTCTTTGTTCATGGTTAGGAAACATAACCATCTTTGATTAACGAGCTAGTCAAGTAGAGGCATACTAGTGACACTCTGTTTGTCTATGTATTCACACATGTATTATGTTTCCGGTTAATACAATTCTAGCATGAATAATAAACATTTATCATGATATAAGGAAATAAATAATAACTTTATTATTGGCTCTAGGGCATATTTCCTTTAGAGCCGTGGTTGGAGTGGAAACCGACGAGGTTGCTCAAGCAGGCGGTAGCCCTTTGTGCCATTCGTCGAAGTAGCCGAGAGCGTAGGTGGTGTAGCCGTGGTCGAGGTAGCCGTGCGAAGAATGCCATGGTCGATGTCGAGTCGGGGTAGCTGGTGTCGAGGAAGTCGCCGTGGAGTCGCAAACACAAGGAGGTGCCGAGTCAGTCATGGGCACAGCGGTGTCGAAGTAGTGGTGCGCCAGGAAGAAGACATTGTTGACGACGCGTCACGCCGGGGTTGCCAACCCCGGGGACACATCATAGACGAAGGCACACATCGGTGTTGCCAGCACCGGGCATGCGTAGACGGACGAAGACGAAGTTGACGAAGCGCCGCACCAGGCTTGCCAGGCCCGGGGACACATCATGGACGAAGGCACACGGCGGTGTTGCCAGCACCAGGCATGCGTAGACTGGGACCTGCACGAGCTGTACGCCATGTCGAAGAAGTCAGAGAGGCCAGTAGAGAAGGACTCGACGACGGTTGCGGCGCCAATCGGGGCGGGGCCAATGTCGCCCACGGTTGTCGGAGTAGATGAAGCGGGCGGGTTAGATGACAGCGACGCTGGCAACGGGATGGTGCTGGACGAAGACGAAGGGGGTGGACGGGCAGCTGCGGCGGCTACGGAGGTAGCGGCGGCGGCCGCCAAAGAAGAGCGGCGACGACGGACTGACGGCGGCGACGGCTAGGTTGGAAGTGTGGCGATAGTGCTCGAAGTAGGTGAAGAACCCTGACAGCGTGACGAAGACTGGCGCGGACAGTGGCGTTCGCACGCCCGTTGGCGGGGATCGGGCCATGACGCTACAACCTGAAGGGGCGGTGCAGCGGCGGAGCACGGGTCGGTGCAACCACGGGGACGTCCTCGGGGCGGTGGCTGGGACCGCGTATCGCAGCACTACGACCCGTATGAGCGACGCAGCGGCGATGCGCGAGTCGATGCAGCCACGAGGAGAACCACAGGGTGGCGGCACTGCGGCCCGACGAGGCGACGCAGCGGCAACCCGTTGCTCGATCGGCGGAGGGGGGCACTGAACTCGGGGACAATCTTCACGGGACCTGCGGAGGCGCGCGCAACCGACGGGCCAGGTTGGTCGCACGGCGTAGATGGGGCGAATTGCGGCGGCGAGCGGGTGATCAAGCCGATCGCGTGCGAGGCCGGGGACATCGCTCGGTGGAGGCGTGGTGGCGGAGGAGTCCAGGATGAGGCCGGCGACGACGGACAACGTGGGATGTCGTGCAGACGAGCTTGTTAGTACCGACATCCGAGCTGCCAAAGTAGCATCGGCGCCCGGGGAGCGAGGCCCGAGCGACCAACGGAGCAGCAGCGTCCGAGTTGAGGCAGCTGACGAGCCTGATGCAGCCGTCCCGACGCAGCCGAGGACGAGGCCGGCGAGGTAGACCGCCGGGCCGCCGTGCAGACGCGGCAGAGGCAGGTGACGTGGATCGATGGGCGGGCCGACACGCGAGCGACGACTATGATTGGCCGTCGCATGACGCGAGGCCGCCAGGTCGGGGCGATGCAGGTTTCCCGGTCGAAGCAAGGCGGTGACGGCGAGCGCAGGGCGACGGGCGGACCGACGCGCGAACGACGGCTGGCCCTGATGGGCCGCCTCGGCGCGCATGGCCGCCGGGTCGGAGGAGAGGCCGGTTGGTCGCGCCGGGTTGGAGTAGAGGTGCACATGGGTTGCCGGGCGACCAAACGATCAAGATTTGATCGGAAAACCAAAAAGAAAAACGCTGATTAAAACGACCGGCGAGAGAGCGAAAAAACCCGAAGCAAGGGTTCGAGAAAAAGACTCTCTAGGGCAGCCAGCCAACACGGCCGGCAGACGAACCCTAGGTACGGGCGGCGCGGCCCCCGGCGGCGGTCATGGAGGCCGACCGCCCCGGGGGCGGCGCGCGGGTGTGGAAGCGGCGGTGGCTAGGGTTTGGATCGTGATTAGGCTGGTACCATGTTAGAAGGGAGAGAGGAGATTGATGGAATTGTTGATTGTATTGCTTGAGCCACGTGGGCATATATGTAAGAGTACATGATCTACTTATAGTACAAGACAAGCTAGAATACTTCTTAATTTATCCTATGTTTCCTAATACAATCACGTTACTCAACAGATAGGAGCAGCGACAGTTGTTGCCAAAATGATGGCTTCGGGCTTACTGATGTACAACTTTATAAGATCATTATGAATAATTAATAAAATGACTGTATGCATTGTGCAGATGCAGAGGCCGGGATATATCTTTTTTAAAAAAAACAAGCCACCGACGTGGAGCTCAGAGTGCCGACCGGTCTAGGCATACTACACATTAAATTGACTTCACATTAATTATCTTTTTAGATGCAGTTTCCGTCGACAAATCCCACCTTAAATTGACTAAATGTTAATTATTTTTTTGACGAAAAGGCTGAGAGCAGCTTTTCATTGATATAAGGGGGGGGGGGTTAAGAGGAGAATAGTTACAAGCGATGTACAGATCCAACATGCAACACTGGCCAACTCCTACACCAGTACTAGCCCTGATGTAGCACAATTCCTTAGTCGGGTTCCCTGGGCCTGTTCAGCAAGGAGCTGGCATTGCCTCGTCCAGCAGCTTGCCACACGTTTGCCTCCTCAATCAACCTGTCGACCACTGCGTGTGCCGATGATTGCTGGTTCTGAAAGATTCTAGCGTTGCGTTCATTCCAAGTTGACCACCAGACTAATTGTACCAAGGCACTCCACTTCTTGCTTTGCCCCGCTGGACGCCTAGAGATTGTGCGCTCAGCCCATTGTGACAGGGATTCTGTGGCTAGGCATGGGGCGAGCTGAAGGAAATATGCCCTAGAGGCAATAATGAAGTTATTATTTATTTCCTTATATATCATGATAAAAGTTTATTATTCATGCTAGAATTGTATTAACCGGAAACATAATACATGTGTGAATACATAGACAAACAAAGTGTCACTAGTATGCCTCTACTAGACTAGCTTGTTAATCAAAGATGGTTATGTTTTCTAACCATGGACAAAGAGTTGTCATTTGATTAACATGATCACATCATTAGATGAATGATCTGATTGACATGACCCATTCCATTAGCTTAGCACCCGATCGTTTAGTATGTTGCTATTGCTTTCTTCATAACTTATACATGTTCCTATGACTATGAGATTATGCAACTCCCATTTGCCGGAGAAACACTTTGTGTGCTACCAAACGTCACAACGTAACTGGGTGATTATAAAGGAGCTCTACAGGTGTCTCCAAAGGTACATGTTGGGTTGGCATATTTCAAGATTAGGATTTGCACTCCGATTGTCGGAGAGGTATCTCTGGTCCCTCTCGGTAATGCACATCACATAAGCCTTGCAAGTATTGCAACTAATGAGTTAGTTGTGAGATGATGTATTACGGAACGAGTAAAGAGACTTGTCGGTAACGAGATTGAACTAGGTATTGGATACCGACGATCGAATCTCGGGCAAGTAACATACCGATGACAAAGGGAACAACGTATGTTGTTATGCGGTCTGACCGATAAAAGATCTTCGTAGAATATGTAGGAGCCAATATGAGCATCCAGGTTCCGCTATTGGTTATTGACCGGAGACGTGTCTCGGTCATGTCTACATTGTTCTCGAACCCGTAGGGTCCGCACGCTTAAGGTTACGATGACAGTTATATTATGAGTTTATGCATTTTGATGTACCGAAGGTTGTTCGGAGTCCCGGATGTGATCACGGACATGACGAGGAGTCTCGAAATGGTTGAGACATAAAGATTGATATATTGGAAGCCTATGTTTGGATATCGGAAGTGTTCCGGGTGAAATCGGGATTTTACCGGATTACCGGGAGGTTACCGGAACCCCCCGGGAGGTATATGGGCCTTAGTGGGCCTTGTGGAAGAGAGGAGAGGTGGCCAGAGATGGGCCACGCGCCCCTCCCCCACTTGGTCTGAATAGGACAAGGAGAGGGGGGCGGCCCCCCTTCCTCCTCTCTCTCCTCTTTTCCCCCCTCCGCGAATCCTATTCCAACTAGGAAAGGCGGGAGTCCTACTCCCGGAAGGAGTAGGACTCCTCCTGGCGTGCCACCTCTTGGCCGGCCAGCTCCCTCCTTTGAGCCTTTATATACGGAGGCACGGGACACCCCTAGACACACAAGTTGATCCACATGATCATATTCTTAGCCGTGTGCGGTGCCCCCTTCCACCATAGTCCTCGATAATATTGTAGCGGTGCTTAGGCGAAGCCCTGCGACGGTAGTACATCAAGATCGTCACCACGCCGTCGTGCTGACGGAACTCTTCCCCGACACTTTGCTGGATCGGAGTCCGGGGATCGTCATCGAGCTGAATGTGTGCTAGAACTCGGAGGTGTCGTAGTTTCGGTGCTTGATCGATCGGGCCGTGAAGACGTACGACTACATCAACCAAGTTAACGCTTCCGTTGTCAATCTACAAGGGTACGTAGATCATACTCTCCCCTCTCGTTGCTATGCATCACCATGATCTTGCGTGTGCGTAGGAATTTTTTTGAAATTACTACGTTCCTCAACAGTGGCATCCGAGCCTAGGTTTTATATGTTGATGTTATATGCACGAGTAGAACACAAGTGGGTTGTGGGAGATATAAGTCATACTGCTTACCAGCATGTCATACTTTGGTTCGGCGGTATTGTTGGACGAAGCGTCCCGGACCGACATTACGCGTACGCTTACGCGAGACCGGTTCTCCCGACGTGCTTTGCACATAGGTGGCTTGCGGGTGACAGTTTCTCCAACTTTAGTTGAACCGAGTGTGGCTACGCCCGGTCCTTGCGAAGGTTAAAACAGCACCAACTTGACAATCTATCGTTGTGGTTTTGATGCGTAGGTAAGATTGGTTCTTGCTTAAGCCGTAGCAGCCACGTAAAACATGCAACAACAAAGTAGAGGACGTCTAACTTGTTTTTGCAGGGCATGTTGTGATGTGATATGGTCAAGACATGATGCTAAATTTTATTGTATGATATGATCATGTTTTGTAACCGAGTTATCGGCAACTGGCAGGAGCCATATGGTTGTCGCTTTATTGTATGCAATGCAATCGCCCTGTAATGCTTTACTTTATCACTAAGCGGTAGCGATAGTCGTAGAAGCATAAGATTGGCGAGACGAGAACGATGCTACGATGGAGATCAAGGTGTCGCGCCGGTGACAATGGTGATCACGACGGTGCTTCAAGGATGGAGATCACAAGCACAAGATGATGATGGCCATATCATATCACTTATATTGATTGCATGTGATGTTTATCTTTTATGCATCTTATCTTGCTTTGATTGACGATAGCATTATAAGATGATCTCTCACTAAATTTCAAGATAAAAGTGTTCTCCCTGAGTATGCACCGTTGCCAAAGTTCGTCGTGCCCAAACACCACGTGATGATCGGGTGTGATAAGCTCTACGTCCATCTACAACGGGTGCAAGCCAGTTTTGCACACGCAGAATACTCAGGTTAAACTTGACGAGCCTAGCATATACAGATATGGCCTCGGAACACTCAGATCGAAAGATCGAGCGTGAATCATATAGTAGATATTATCAACATAGCGATGTTCACCATTGAAAACTACTCCATTTCACGTGATGATCGGTTATGGTTTAGTTGATTTGGATCACGTGATCACTTAGATGATTAGAGGGATGTCTATCTAAGTGGGAGTTCTTGAGTAATATGATTAATTGAACTTAAATTTATCATGAACTTAGTCCCTGATAGTATCTTGCTTGTTTATGTTAATTGTAGATAAATGGCCCGTGCTGTTGTTCCGTTAAATTTTAATGCGTTCCTTGAGAAAGCAAAGTTGAAAGATGATGGTAGCAATTACACGGACTGGGTCCGTAACTTGAGGATTATCCTCATTGCTGCACAGAAGAATTACGTCCTGGAAGCACCGCTGGGTGCCAGGCCTGCTGCTGGAGCAACACCAGATGTTATGAACGTCTGGCAGAGCAAAGCTGATGACTACTCGATAGTTCAGTGTGCCATGCTTTACGGCTTAGAATCGGGACTTCAACGATGTTTTGAACGTCATGGAGCATATGAGATGTTCCAGGAGTTGAAGTTAATATTTCAAGCAAATGCCCGGATTGAGAGATATGAAGTCTCCAATAAGTTCTATAGCTGCAAGATGGAGGAGAACAGTTCTGTCAGTGAGCATATACTCAAAATGTCTGGGTATAATAATCACTTGATTCAGATGGGAGTTAATCTTCCAGATGATTGTGTCATTGACAGAATTCTCCAATCACTGCCACCAAGCTACAAGAGCTTTGTGATGAACTATAATATGCAAGGGATGAATAAGACTATTCCCGAGCTCTTCGCAATGCTGAAAGCTGCGGAGGTAGAAATCAAGAAGGAGCATCAAGTGTTGATGGTCAACAAGACCACTAGTTTCAAGAAAAAGGGCAAAGGGAAGAAGAAGGGGAACTTCAAGAAGAAAAGCAAGCAAGTTGCTGATCAGGAGAAGAAACCCAAGTCTGGACCTAAGCCTGAAACTGAGTGCTTCTACTGCAAGCAGACTGGTCACTGGAAGCGGAACTGCCCCAAGTATTTGGCGGATAAGAAGGATGGCAAGGTGAACAAAGGTATATGTGATATACATGTTATTGATGTGTACCTTACTAGAGCTCGCAGTAGCACCTGGGTATTTGATACTGGTTCTGTTGCTAATATTTGCAACTCGAAACAGGGACTACGGATTAAGCGAACACTGGCAAAGGACGAGGTGACAATGCGCGTGGGAAATGGTTCTAAAGTCGATGTGATCGCGGTCGGCACGCTACCTCTACATCTACCTTCGGGATTAATATTAGACCTAAATAATTGTTATTTGGTGCCAGCGTTGAGCATGAACATTATATCTGGATCTTGTTTAATGCGAGACGGTTATTCATTTAAATCAGAGAATAATGGTTGTTCTATTTATATGAGTAATATCTTTTATGGTCATGCACCTTTGAAGAGTGGTCTATTTTTGATGAATCTCGATAGTAGTAACACACATATTCATAATGTTGAAGCCAAAAGATGCAGAGTAGATAATGATAGTGCAACTTATTTGTGGCACTGCCGTTTAGGTCATATCGGTGTAAAGCGCATGAAGAAACTCCATACCGATGGACTTTTGGAACCTCTTGATTATGAATCACTTGGTACTTGCGAACCGTGCCTTATGGGCAAGATGACTAAAACACCGTTCTCCGGTACAATGGAGAGAGCAACAGATTTGTTGGAAATCATACATACAGATGTATGTGGTCCGATGAATGTTGAGGCTCGTGGCGGATATCGTTATTTTCTCACCTTCACAGATGATTTAAGCAGATATGGGTATATCTACTTAATGAAGCATAAGTCTGAAACATTTGAAAAGTTCAAAGAATTTCAGAGTGAAGTTGAAAATCATCGTAACAAGAAAATAAAGTTTCTGCGATCTGATCGTGGAGGAGAATATTTGAGTTACGAGTTTGGTCTACATCTGAAACAATGCGGAATAGTTTCGCAACTCACGCCACCCGGAACACCTCAGCGTAATGGTGTGTCCGAACGTCGTAATCGTACTTTACTTGATATGGTGCGATCTATGATGTCTCTTACAAATTTACCGCTATCATTTTGGGGTTATGCTTTAGAGACGGCCGCATTCACGTTAAATAGGGCACCATCAAAATCCGTTGAGACGACACCTTATGAACTATGGTTTGGCAAGAAACCAAAGTTGTCGTTTCTTAAAGTTTGGGGCTGCGATGCTTATGTGAAAAAGCTTCAACCTGATAAGCTCGAACCCAAATCGGAGAAATGTGTCTTCATAGGATACCCAAAGGAGACTGTTGGGTACACCTTCTATCACAGATCCGAAGGCAAGACATTCGTTGCTAAGAATGGATCCTTTCTAGAGAAGGAGTTTCTCTCGAAAGAAGTGAGTGGGAGGAAAGTAGAACTTGACGAGGTAACTGTACCTGCTCCCTTATTGGAAAGTAGTACATCACAGAAACCTGTTTCTGCGACACCTACACCAATTAGTGAGGAAGCTAATGATAATGATCATGAAACTTCAGAACAAGATACTACTGAACCTCGTAGATCAACCAGAGTAAGATCCGCGCCAGAGTGGTACGGTAATCCTGTTCTGGAAGTCATGCTACTAGATCATGATGAACCTACGAACTATGAAGAAGCGATGGTGAGCCCAGATTCCGCAAAATGGCTTGAAGCCATGAAATCTGAGATGGGATCCATGTATGAGAACAAAGTATGGACTTTGGTTGACTTGCCCAATGATCGGCAAGCAATTGAGAATAAATGGATCTTCAAGAAGAAGACTGACGCTGACGGTAATATTACTGTCTACAAAGCTCGACTTGTCGCAAAAGGGTTTCGACAAGTTCAAGGGGTTGACTACGATGAGACCTTCTCACCCGTAGCGATGCTTAAGTCTGTCCGAATCATGTTAGCAATTGCCGCATTTTATGATTATGAAATTTGGCAGATGGATGTCAAAACTGCATTCCTGAATGGATTTCTGGAAGAAGAGTTGTATATGATGCAACCGGAAGGTTTTGTCGATCCAAAGGGAGCTAACAAAGTGTGCAAGCTCCAGCGATCCATTTATGGACTGGTGCAAGCCTCTCGGAGTTGGAATAAACGCTTTGATAGTGTGATCAAAGCATTTGGTTTTATACAGACTTTTGGAGAAGCCTGTATTTACAAGAAAGTGAGTGGGAGCTCTGTAGCATTTCTGATATTATATGTGGATGACATATTACTGATTGGAAATGATATAGAATTTCTGGATAGCATAAAGGGATACTTGAATAAGAGTTTTTCAATGAAAGACCTCGGTGAAGCTGCTTACATATTAGGCATAAAGATCTATAGAGATAGATCAAGACGTTTAATTGGACTTTCACAAAGCACATACCTTGACAAGATTTTGAAGAAGTTCAAAATGGATCAAGCAAAGAAAGGGTTCTTGCCTGTGTTACAAGGTGTGAAGTTGAGTCAGACTCAATGCCCGACCACTGCAGAAGATAGAGAAAAATGAAAGATGTTCCCTATGCGTCAGCCATAGGCTCTATCATGTATGCAATGTTGTGTACCAGACCTGATGTGTGCCTTGCTATAAGTCTAGCAGGGAGGTACCAAAGTAATCCAGGAGTGGATCACTGGACAGCGGTCAAGAACATCCTGAAGTACCTGAAAAGGACTAAGGATATGTTTCTCGTATATGGAGGTGACAAAGAGCTCATCGTAAACGGTTACGTTGATGCAAGCTTTGACACTGATCCGGACGATTCTAAATCGCAAACCGAATACGTGTTTACATTAAACGGTGGAGCTGTCAGTTGGTGTAGTTCTAAACAGAGCGTCGTGGCGGGATCTACGTGTGAAGCGGAATACATAGCTGCTTCAGAAGCAGCGAATGAAGGAGTCTGGATGAAGTATTTCATATCCGATCTAGGTGTCATACCTAGTGCATCGGGTCCAATGAAAATCTTTTGTGACAATACTGGTGCAATTGCCTTGGCAAAGGAATCCAGATTTCACAAGAGAACCAAGCACATCAAGAGACGCTTCAATTCCGTCCGGGATCTAGTCCAGGTGGGAGACATAGAGATTTGCAAGATACATACGGATCTGAATGTAGCAGGCCCGTTGACTAAGCCTCTTCCACGAGCAAAACATGATCAACACCAAGGCTCCATGGGTGTTAGAATCATTACTGTGTAATCTAGATTATTGACTCTAGTGCAAGTGGGAGACTGAAGGAAATATGCCCTAGAGGCAATAATAAAGTTATTATTTATTTCCTTATATCATGATAAAAGTTTATTATTCATGCTAGAATTGTATTAACCAGAAACATAATACATGTGTGAATACATAGACAAACATAGTGTCACTAGTATGCCTCTACTAGACTAGCTTGTTAATCAAAGATGGTTATGTTTCCTAACCATGGACAAAGAGGTGTCATTTGATTAACATGATCACATCATTAGATGAATGATCTGATTGACATGACCCATTCCATTAGCTTAGCACCCGATCGTTTAGTATGTTGCTATTGCTTTCTTCATAACTTATACATGTTCCTATGACTATGAGATTATGCAACTCCCATTTGCCGGAGAACACTTTGTGTGCTACCAAACATCACAACGTAACTGGGTGATTATAAAGGAGCTCTACAGGTGTCTCCAAAGGTACATGTTGGGTTGGCGTATTTCGAGATTAGGATTTGTCACTCCGATTGTCGGAGAGGTATCTCTGGGCCCTCTCGGTAATGCACATCACATAAGCCTTGCAAGCATTGCAACTAATGAGTTAGTTGTGAGATTATGTATTACGGAACGAGTAAAGAGACTTTCTGGTAACGAGATTGAACTAGGTATTGGATACCGACAATCGAATCTCGGGCAAGTAACATACCGATGACAAAGGGAACAATGTATGTTGTTATTCGGTCTAACCGATAAAAGATCTTCATAGAATATGTAGGAGCCAATATGAGCATCCAGGTTCCGCTATTGGTTATTGACCGGAGACGTGTCTCGGTCATGTCTACATTGTTCTCGAACCCGTAGGGTCCGCACGCTTAAGGTTACGATGACAGTTATATTATGAGTTTATGCATTTTGATGTACCGAAGGTTGTTCGGAGTCCCGGATGTGATCACGGACATGACGAGGAGTCTCGAAATGGTCGAGACATAAAGATTGATATATTGGAAGCCTATGTTTGGATATCGGAAGTGTTCCGGGTGAAATCGGGATTTTACCGGATTACCGGGAGGTTACCGGAACCCCCCGGGAGGTATATGGGCCTTAGTGGGCCTTAGTGGAAGAGAGGAGAGGTGGCCAGAGATGGGCCGCGCGCCCCTCCCCCCCTTGGGCCGAATAGGACAAGGAGAGGTGGCCGGCCCCCCTTCCTCCTCTCTCTCTTCTTTCCCCCCCCCTCCGCGAATCCTATTCCAACTAGGAAAGGGGGGGAGTCCTACTCCCGGAAGGAGTAGGACTCCTCCTGGCGCGCCACCTCTTGGCCGGCCAGCTCCCCCCTTTTAGCCTTTATATACAGAGGCACGGGACACCCCTAGACACACAAGTTGATCCACGTGATCATATTCTTAGCCGTGTGCGGTGCCCCCTTCCACCATAGTCCTCGATAATATTGTAGCGGTGTTTAGGCGAAGCCCTGCGACGGTAGTACATCAAGATTGTCACCACGCCGTCGTGCTGACGGAACTCTTCCCCGACACTTTGCTGGATCGGAGTCCGGGGATCGTCATCGAGCTGAACGTGTGCTAGAACTCGGAAGTGCCGTAGTTTCGGTGCTTGATCGGTCGGGCCGTGAAGGCGTACGACTACATCAACCAAGTTAACGCTTCCGTTGTCGATCTACAAGGGTATGCAGATCATACTCTCCCCTCTCGTTGCTATGCATCACCATGATCTTGCGTGTGCGTAGGAAATTTTTTGAAATTACTATGTTCCTCAACACGAGCTCCTGAGGTAGACCGCACTGATGGAGGACGGCATGCCAGATCTGCAGCGTGAACGGGCATGTAGCCAGCAGGTGAATGGCATCTTCCATTGGTCCGTCACAGAACGAGCAGGTTGCATTATGTGGCCAGCCCTTCTTGGCTAGAACGTCGGCAGTGTTGCAACGTCCAAGCATTGCCAACCACGCAAACAGTTTGCACTTGCCAGGCGCGTCTGTGTTCCAGATAAAGTCAGCGAAGCCACTCCTGGTGCATCCCTCAAACTGGATCAGGTATGCCGACCAGGCCGTGTATATCCCGTCGGAGGTCCATCTCCGCCGCACCTGGTCATGCGCCGTCGATAGGACAGTGCCGCTGATCCCTTCCCATAGTGCCAAGAACTCTCTGGTTGCCTGTACCGGTAGGTGTTGCTTGAGGTGTCTCATCCATCTGCCTTCCACAAGCGCTTGGGCGACCGTTAAGTTCTTCCTAGTGCAATGCTCGAACAGCACCGGGAAAGCATGTTGGAGGCAGATACCTTTGAACCATGGCTCCTTCCAGAAGAGTATCCGCTCACCATTGCCAAGCTGGAAGTCGACCGAGGCATTGAAAAGGGCTATGACAGTGCGGTCAATTGGTAGTTGTAGCCCGTCCCAAGCCTTGTTGCCATCGGTCCAGGAGCGCCAGAGCCATCTCATCCGCAATGCCCTACTATGTGCCAGCACGTTGGTGATGCCGAGCCCGCCGAGCTCCTTAGGCCTACAAACAGTTCTCCAGCTGACCAAACACTTGCCCCCTGATGTCGCCTCGGTGCCCTCCCAGAGAAAACCACGCCGCACCTTGTCAATCAGCTTCGCAAGCCAAGTTGGCATGATCAACGCGATCATCTGGAAGATCGGCATGGCCGAGAGCACCGTTTTAACCAGGTCCAATCTCCCGTCCATGGTAAGAAAGGCCATCTTCCATCCCTTCATTCTGCAAACTAGCTTGTCACATATTGGTTGGAGGTCATTCTTCTTCAGCTTTGAAAATGTCAAGGGCATGCCAAGGTAGGTGCACGGAAAATGCTTGATCGGGCAGTTCAAGTCTTGAAGCAACTCCTACAGGTCCATCCCCTCGTAGCAGATGGGCGATACGGATGACTTTGCGAGGTTCGTGTGCAGGCCCGTGGCATCACCGAACAGCCCTAAGATCTGGCTTACGGCAACAATCTCGTGCCGGCAAGGGTTGATGAACAGCACTGCGTCGTCTACGTATAGAGATGTCCAGAATGGCAATATTTGGTCTCCCATAGGGCCCAGAATTCCTAGGTTCGCTGCCTTGTCAATTAGAGTTGCTAGGCAGTCCATCACCAAAACGAACAACAGTGGGGAAAGAGGATCGCCCTGCCTGAGGCCCTTCATAAGATCAATCCTTTCGGAGAGCTCACCATTGACAAGGATTCTCGTGGATGCTGTACTGAGGAGCGCAGCCAGGCAGTTGGTGAACACTCTCCCAAAACCCCTTGCGGTTAGCAGCTCAAGTAGGAACTCCTAGGATACCGTGTCGAAAGCACGTTGGATGTCAAGTTTCAGCATTGGGGCAGGCGTTTTGGATCGCCGAAAGGCCTTGGCCAGGCCGCTGACAAAGCAGAAGTTGTCTTGGATGGCCCTACCTCTGATGAATGCGTTCTGACAAGGTCCAACCAGATCATTCATCCTCCTCTGAAGCCTTGTCGCCAAGATTTTGGTGACCAGCTTGGCGAAGCTACAAACCAGACTGATCGGCCTGTAGTCCTTCATGGTGGCAGCGTCAGCACTCTTTGCAAGGAGGATTATGGTAGCTTGGTTCAGGCGGCGGAGGTGGGTCGTCGTGGTGGTCTGTACTGCCCTGATGGATGTAGTTAGGTCAGTCTTGATGATGTGCCAACAGCGTTTGTAAAATAGCCCCGTGAACCCATCGGGTCCGGGAGCTCTATTGCCGTCCAGCTCCGCTATGTTGGCAAGGATTTCCTCTTCGGTGATGGGCGCATCCATGTCACCCAGCTCAATCCCTTCATAACCGAGCCCCTGTAACTTCAGCCTCCTTGGCCTTGGTTGCTTGACCCCGAAGATAGGTTCGAAGAAGGAGTGGAAGACCTTCACCTTAGTTTCCTGATCGGTGACTGTAACCCCGTCCACCTGTAGCTTGGGGATGAAGTTTTTGCGTCTCCGCGCCGTAGCTTTGGCACGGAAGAAGTTAGCTCCTGCATCCCCCTCCTTTATCCCCCTGACCCTCGATTTCTGCCGCCAGATAGCCCTGTCCAGCGCGGCATATCCGAATCGCTGCATCTTCATGTTGGCCCTGAACTGTCTCTCGTCTGCCGTGAGGGGCCTCTGGTCCATAGCCCTGTCGAGCTACGCAATGATCTCACTCGTGATGGCCCCCTTGAGCTTGATGTTGTTGCAGAACTTGGCCTGCCAGCGTTGGAGTGCATTGGCCGTGGCCTTGAGCCTGCCGGCGAACTGGCCGACGGGGTCACTGGCCGTAGGCCCCCCCTGCCAAGTGGCACAGACCACCTCCTCGAACCCCTCCAATTTGGTCCAATGGTTCTGGAATCTGAAGCATCGCGCCTGCCGAAAAGCTATCTCACAATTGAGCAATAAAGGGCAGTGGTCCGAGATCTTTGAGGATAGAGCATGCAACATGCAGTCGGGCAGCAGCTCCTCGAATGCTCCATTGATGAGTATACGGTCTAGCTTCACCATTGTTTCTTGATCTTGCTCGTTACTCCATGTGTACCTACGACCATGTAGGTATAGGTCCTTCAATTGCAACTTGTTAATGAACCTCCTAAATGCTGTGATGCATCAACGGTTGATCCGGGAGTTGTTCTTGTCAGCTGCCCGCGTGATGAGGTTGAAGTCTCCGACTAAGGCTAGGGCAACCCCAGCTGATAGCGAGTTCTGCACCATATGCCTGAGCTCTTGAAGAAACTGCACCTTCTCGTCCCAATTCTGCGGGCCATATACACCGATGATCCCCAGTTGCTCTCCCTTGGCGTTGCACCCAGTCACAGCCACGGCGTGTGTGAGAATGGTGACACCGGGCAGGGAGTAGTGGTTTCCTTTCCATGCTAGCAGCACACCCCCTCTGGTGCCCTCAGCGGGTAGGTATGCAAACTCCGAGAACTCATTGCCACAGCACTGTGCCACCATAGCTCTATCGATGAATGATAGCTTCGTTTCTTGCAAACAAACTAGGGATACATTGTTGCGATACACCACCTCCTTAACCACAGCTCTCCTAGCTGGGTTGTTCAAACCCCTGACGTTCCAAACTAACTAGTTGTCTTCCATAAGGGAACGAGATCGACTAACATCTGACACAGCAGCCTAAGACGACGCTGGAGCCGACGACGCTGCATTCTTGCCCGCTCTGGCCAGCGTGGAGAGTGCCTCTATCTGGACAGGCGATAGGGGCTTGTCGAAGATCCTCTGGTACTCGGCAAGGCGTAGCTCCACCGCCTCGCCGCGCTCCGGGATGGCGAGCCCGCGCTTGGACATGACAAGGCGACGTGCCTGTGCCATGACGTTCCCTTGAGCCACAGGGAAGAGGTTCTTCTTGCAGTTCAGGCGGTAGCTGCGCCTCGTGGCCGTCGCCGGCGTCCTCGTCGGGCGGCGTGGACGTCCACGCGGTGCTTTTGGAGCCTGGAGGACGGCCGGTTCGATGGGGGCAGCCACCGGGTCGAGGAAGAGCTCGGTGGCCTGCTCGTGGGTGATGGGGAAGGCAAGCACCCCACCGACAGCCCCACCAGGGCCCACCACCTCGGCCCCACCCTGTGTGGGACCCCCTCTTCAGCAGCGCTGGCGTGGGCATGCAGATGCGCAGACAGCGGTCCATCCACCAGGATCGGCGCGCCATGCAGAGTAGCGTCCAGGAGGCCAGCGCTAGCGTGGGCATGCATGGGCTTGGTCAGCGGTCCATCCAGCACGGTCGTCGCGCCATGCAGGGCAGCGGATAGGAGGCCGTCCGTGGTGGGCCTCAAGCCGCTCGCCCGACCACCCGACAGCGGCCCCACCGCGGTGGACACGCAGGGGGGCACTGCGGCCTGCAGATCCGATGCCGCAGGGGTGCAGGCTGCCGCAGTTATCATTGGCGGGGAAGTGGTGGCCCGCACCCCGCTGTCGGCTGCCACCCCAGGCGACAGGGACAGATGGCCCATGCCCACCAAGGACAGGGCCCCGCCTGTGTCCGCACGCACCAGCGGTTGGACCACCGAGGCCAGGGCTGGCAGCACCGGGGACCCCATGCATGGGGCGCGCGACGTGACGTCCGCATGCAACGTAGCCGGCTCGGCCACCGCCCCCTCCTCGCGCGGCTCCGCCGCTGCCGCGCAGCCGAGATGGGAGTTGTCGCCGGAGCCCTCATCGGCGTCCGCCGGCACGAAGACGGGAGAGGATAGCTCGCGGACGGCCTTGCCATAGATCTCTTCGGGCTGCAACACACCGGGCACCCGCCGGTAGTGGCCGGAGTAGGGGCGACCATTCCGGCGGCGGCCCCTCCTTTCAGCCAGCGGGAGGCCGAAACCTGTTCGGGTCCTGGTGACGTCGTCGGGCACCCCGTGCTCCCACGGGTGCGGCAGGTCTTCGGGCGGCGGCGCATCGTCGTCTTCATCGCCCCCATCACGCCGGACCGCGAACTTCGGGCGGGGAGGATAGTAGGTGACGGAGTCGACGTGGACGAGCACCGGGTAGTGAAGCTTGCTGGGGAGGTGCTCGGTGCAGGCGCAGTTCTCCTCCTCCTCCTCCCCATCAAGCCCAAAGCCGGGCGGGAGAGAGACATGCGCCAGCGGGTCGGAGCAGCGGGTGCGTGGCCGGACGGTGAGCACCGTCTCCGTCGGCACCTCATCGGGGTCGCCCACCCAGGCCCGGGCGATGAAGTAGGACATGTCGAGCTTGTCGAGGGATTCGATGGCCACCTGGTAGAAGAGGCATTCGGGGAGCAGGTCTTGGGCGGTGTTGAGGCTGAACTCGTGCGGCGGGATGTCCTGGATGAAGAGCCGCACGCTGTACCGGCACTTGACGGATGTCGCGAAGGTCAGCCGGTTCCACCGACGGATCAGCAGGGGCGTACCGTGGGCGTGCACCATATCGTGGCCACGCACCAGGTCGAACCACCGGCGATGAGCAAAGCACACGAAGAACGAGCCCGGCTGCATCAGGGAGACCTGAAGGCCGTTGGTGGGCACATCAGGGAACTCGGCGCGAACAGCCGCCGCGACGTCCGCGGGCACCAACGCTGGCGAGACCACGGCGGTGAACACGAGGGCAGACTCGCGCAGCCGCGTCTCCTCGTCCAGCGCCTCCTGGGTCTCCTCGATCAGGCACACCGTCTTGCGGCAGCGGCGGTTCCCCCTCGCCGGACCGTATGAGAAGCGTGCTGCCATCTCCATGGCAGGCGGAGGGGTGGTAGGGGGGATGTGGTAGGCGGCACGGTTGGTGGAGATGGGGGTGGCGGTGGTGGCGGTGGGAAGACCAATCGAGAAAGGACAGGAGCGCGGTCGTGGTTAGGGTGACCTTGCGGGAAAGCGATGCGGGAGGAGACCGGTAGCCGCGGGGGAGGGGGTCGGCGACGCGGCTCGTCGAGGGAGGAGAGCGGAACACGAGGAAGGTGGCGAGAAGGGCAGTGGTGGGTGGTATGGCCAAGGACGAGGCAGTGGATGCATCGGACTTCACTACGGCAGGAGGCAACTCTGTGAGAGGAGTTGAGACACCGGAAGCACCTACCATGGAGGTCAGCCTTATAGGTGGAGCTGGTATGAATGCCGCGGCCGGCGGTGGTTGAGGATGGTGGAGCAGTAATGGCGTCGGTGCTATTGGCGGGTCGGAGCAGCGCCCCTTTCTTGCCCTTGCGTCGGACCACATGCCACTCCTGTGAAACGGCCACCTGCGAAGCTGCAGGCCTGCCCGCCCCGGCGGGTTCATGGCCACCCTCACCCACCACCACAATGGATTGAATGCGCGGCCGCGGTGGGGCAGACGGCGCATGTCTGATGGGCGAGGAGGGGCGAGTCGGGGCCGGCGAAGCAGGTCTTGAATGCCCGGAGCAGACCACATCGGCGAACGATGGGGCCGGGGATCCGAGGGCGGAATCCACGTCCGAGAAGGCGACCCTCTCCAAGGAGACGGGGCTGCGAGGAGACATGGCAGGCGGCAGCGAGACAGGGCCGGTGGAGACCTCAGCCGGTGGCGGAGGCACGGCCGCGCCGTCGGCACAGGGGCCGGCAACGCCGAGGGGTGGGGGGAGAGCACGCTAGGAGAGCACGCCATGAATGGATTATCTTTTTTGCCTACTGCAGTTGAAGAAGCTGCACACAAATGTGACATATGAGACGAGAACTGTGCAGTTACAACCGGACAACTAGCATCTGCTAGTTAAAAATACTCGAATCAGGATTCCTTGACAGCCTCAAATCAACCATATTAAGTGCACAACTATGAAATGTATGTAGTACAACTGGATCCTTAACTGGTGTGTCTACGTGTTGCTCCGTCATGAAAGCTGACACAAGTGTATATGTTTAACAACCTTATTAACCAAACCTTTTCAAGGAAAACGAAGGTAAGCTATATGTTTGGGGCGTTATAGGTTAGCCTTTTAGGTTTCTGAAGGCCGGTTAATTTGCTTGCCTTTTTACTGCAACGAAACGGCGCCACCAATACTAAACGAGTTGCTCCCAACAGCTGTGCGATTTTCACAGGCTAATACTGTTGTGGTTGGCATTTTGATTTGTTGTTTGTCGTAGCAACAGAGGTCGTGTGAACCATGTACTCCCTTCATCAGGTAAAGATTGTATATTTGGCTTCAAAATTTGTCCACAAAAGAGCATACTTTTATTTTTTTTCATGCACTTTAAAGTAGATAAAAATATTTCTCTCTCATCACACTGTAATCAAGACCAATAACAATCTACACATGGTCTTCTTAATTTCTATATGCACTTAGCTCATTGTGGTTGGTTAATTAAAGAGGAGAGAGATGATGGTTTGCACTTTTCCAATGTATTTTTGACTTGACTCCATAATTTGTTCTAAAATCTCTAGATGTCCACTCTTCAACGGACGGAGAGAGTAGGTACGTAGCTTTATTTTTTCTTCTTTTAAAAGAACATCGAAGACATCTTAGGTCTGATTAATACGAAGGAAAATAAAAGCCAGTACAAAGAATAGACAACTGGACACAGAACGACAAACAAAAAAAGTTGCGCTGCAAATCAAATTAGGCTTCTTTCTCCCATTGTACATTGCCTCGCGGAGATAGAAAATTGCAATGGACCAACAGTAAAGAAAAGAGACACCCGCAAACGCCCTCACCATACCAGGTTTTGAAGACCGCAATATTCACTCGCCCCTTGAGAGGAGATCTAGAAATCGTTGAAACAACATCGGTTGGAGCATCACCCCACGCGTACAAGCTTGCAATTCATAATCATCCGAGGGTTCGAGAAACCGAACCATGCCACACAAAAACATGAACAAAGATGTGAAGTCACCACACTAGTATTCAACCAATAACTCTCCTTTAAAGGCACACCACCTGCCAAGATCTAAAGGGAACCAACTGGCACATCTAAAGGGAACAAACATATTTGGTGACACAAGCTCTCACAGGCCCTTTGTCGGTCCCGGATCGGACATCGTCGAGGTAGGAAGAGACCGAAGAGATCTTATTCCAACACGTTATCGCCTCCACCACCACCTCTTCAATGTCGCCGGGGAAATAAAAATGTAAGAAGAAGATGTTGGGGAACGTAGCAATTTGAAAATTTTCCTACGCACATGCAAGATCATGGTGATGCATAGCAACGAGAGGGGAGAGTGTTGTCCACGTACCCTCGTAGACCGAAAGCGGAAGCGTTAGCACAACGCGGTTGATGTAGTTGTACGTCTTCACGATCCGCCCGATCAAGTACCGAACGCACGACACCTCCGAGTTCAGCACACGTTCAGCCTGATGATGTCCCTCGAACTCCCATCCAGCCGAGTGTTGAGAGAGAGTTTCATCAGCACGACGACGTGGTGACAATGTTGATGTTCTACCGACGTAGGGCTTCGCCTAAGCACCGCTACAGTAATATCGAGGTGGACTATGGTGGAGGGGGCACCGCACACGGCTGGGAGAGATCAACTGATCAACTTGTTGTGTCTTTGGGGTGCCCCCTTGCCCCTGTATATAAAAGAGTGGAGGAGGGGGAGGGCCGGCCCTCTCTATGGCGCGCCCTAGGGGAGTCCTACTCCCACCGTGAGTAGGATTCCCCCTTTCCTAGTAGAACTAGGAGCCCTTCCAAGTAGTAGGAGTAGGAGGGAAGGAAAGGGAAGGGAAAAGGAGAAGGAAGGGGGCGCCCCCCTCCCTAGTCCAATTCGGACCATCCCATGGGGAGGGGTGCGGCCACCCTTTGAGGCATTTCTCTCCTTTCCCGTATGGCCCATTAAGGCCCAGTACGAATTCCCGTAACTCCCCGGTACTCCCGAAAATACCCGAATCACTCGGAACCTTTCCGATATCCGAATATAGTCGTCCAATATATCGATCTTTACGTCTTGATCATTTCGAGACTCCTCGTCATGTCCCCAATCTCATCCGGAACTCAGAACTCCTTCGGTACATCAAAACACATAAACTCATAATATAACCGTCATCGAACTTTAAGCGTGCGGACCCTACGGGTTCGAGAACTATGTAGACATGACTGAGACACGTCTCCGGTCAGTAACCAATAGCGGAACCTGGATGCTCATATTGGCTCCTACATATTCTACGAAGATCTTTATCGGTCAAACCGCATAACAACATACGTTGTTCCCTTTGTCATCGGTATGTTACTTGCCCGAGATTCGATCGTCGGTATCTCAATACCTAGTTCAATCTCGTTATCGGCAAGTCTCTTTACTCGTTCCGTAATACATCATACCGCAACTAACTCATTAGTTGCAATGCTTGCAAGGCTTATAGTGATGTGCATTACCGAGTGGGCCCAGAGTTACCTCTCCGACAATCGGAGTGACAAATCCTAATCTCGGAGACACCTGTAGAGCACCTTTATAATCACCCAGTTACGTTGTGACATTTGGTAGCACACAAAGTGTTCCTCTGGTAAACGGGAGTTGCATAATCTCATAGTCATAGGAACATGTATAAGTCATGAAGAAAGCAATAGCAACAAACTAAATGATCAAGTGCTATGCTAACGGAATAGGTCAAGTCAATCACATCATTCTCCTAATGATGTGATCCCGTTAATCAAATGACAACTCATGTCTATGGCTAGGAAACTTAACCATCTTTAATCAACGAGCTAGTCAAGTAGAGGCATACCAGTGACACTCTGTTTGTCTATGTATTCACACATGTATTATGTTTCCGGTTAATACAATTCTAGCATGAATAATAAATATTTATCATGATATAAGGAAATAAATAATAACTTTATTATTGCCTCTAGGGCATATTTCCTTCAGTCTCCCACTTGCACTAGAGTCAATAATCTAGTTCACATCGCCATGTGATTTAATACCAATAGTTCACATCACCATGCGATTAACACTCATAGTTCAAATCGACATGTGACCAACACCCAAAGGGTTTACTAGAGTCAATAATCTAGTTCACATCGCTATGTGATTAACACCCAAAGAGTACTAAGGTGTGATCATGTTTTGCTTGTGAGAGAAGTTTAGTCAACGGGTCTGCCACATTCAGATCCGTAAGTATTTTGCAAATTTCTATGTCAACAATGCTTTGCACGGAGCTACTCTAGCTAATTGCTCCCACTTTCAATATGTATCCAGATTGAGATTTAGATTCATCTGGATCAGTGTCAAAATTTGCATCGACGTAACCCTTTACGACGAACCTTTTGTCACTTCCATAATCGAGAAACATATCCTTATTCCACTAAGGATAATTTTGACCAATGTCCAGTGATCTACTCCTAGATCACTATTGTACTCCTTTGCCAAACTCAGGGCAGGGTATACAATAGGTCTGGTACACAACATGCATACTTTATAGAACCTATGGCTGAGGCATAGGGAATGACTTTCATTCTCTCTCTATCTTCTGCCGTGGTCGGGTTTTGAGTCTTACTCAACTTCACACCTTGTAACACAGGCAAGAACTCCTTCTTTGACTGTTCCATTTTGAACTACTTCAAAATCTTGTCAAGGTATGTACTCATTGAAAAACTTATCAAGCGTCTTGATCTATCTCTATAGATCTTGATGCTCAATATGTAAGCAGCTTCACCGAGGTCTTTCTTTGAAAAAACTCCTTTCAAACATTCCTTTATGCTTTGCAGAATAATTCTACATGATCTCCGATCAACAATATGTCATACATAAACTTATCAGAAATGATGTAGTGCTCCCACTCACTTTCTTGTAAATACAGGCTTCACCGCAAGTCTGTATAAAACTATATGCTTTGATCAACTTATCAAAGCGTATATTCCAACTCCGAGATGCTTGCACCAGTCCATAGATGGATCGCTGGAGCTTGCATATTTTGTTAGAACCTTTAGGATCAACAAAACCTTCTGGTTGCATCATATACAACTCTTTTTTAATAAATCCTATTAAGGAATGCAGTTTTGTTTATCCATTTGCCAGATTTCATAAAATGCGGCAATAGCTAACATGATTCGGACAGACTTAAGCATAGATACGAGTGAGAAATTCTCATCGTGGTCAACACCTTGAACTTGTCAAAAACCTTTTTGCGACAATTCTAGCTTTGTAGATAGTAACACTACTATCAGTGTCCGTCTTCCTCTTGAAGATCCATTTAATCTCAATGGCTCGCCGATCTTTGGGCAAGTCAATCAAAATCCATACTTTGTTCTTATACATGGATCTCATCTCAGATTTCATGGCCTCAAGCCATTTCACGGAATCTGGGCTCATCATCGCTTCCTCATAGTTCATAGGTTCGTCATGGTCAAGTAACATGACCTCCAGAACAGGATTACCGTACCACTCTGGTGTGGATCTCACTCTGGTTTACCTACGAGGTTCGGTAGTAACTTGATCTGAAGTTGCATGATCATCATCATTAGCTTCCTCACTAATTGGTGTAGTAGTCACAGGAACAGATTTCTGTGATGAACTACTTTCCAATAAGGGAGCAGGTACAGTTACCTCATCAAGTTCTACTTTTCTCCCACTCACTTCTTTCGAGAGAAACTCCTTCTCTAGAAAGGATCCATTCTCAGCAATGAATATATTGCCTTCGGATCTGTGATAGAAGGTGTACCCAACATTTTCTTTTGGGTATCCTATGAAGACGAACTTCTCCGATTTGGGTTTGAGCTAATCAGGTTGAAACTTTTTCACATAAGCATTGCAACCTCAAACTTTAATAAACGGCAGCTTAGGTTTCTTGCCAAACCATAGTTCATATGGTGTCATCTCAACGGATTTAGATGGTGCCCTATTTAACGTGAATGTAGCTGTCTCTAATGCATAACCTCAAAACTATAGTGGTTAGTCGGTAAGAAACTTCATAGATTGCACTATATCCAATAATAGTACGGTTATGACATTCGGACACACCATTATGCTGTGGTGTTCCAGGTGGCACGATTTTGTGAAACTATTGCACATTGTTTTAATTGAAGACCAAACTCGTAACTCAAATATTTATCTCTGCGATTAGATCGTAGAAACTTTATTTTCTTGTCACGATGATTTTCCACTTCACTCTAAAGTTTTTGAACTTTTCAAATGTTTCAGACTTATGTTTCATCAAGTAGATATACCCATATATGCTCAAATCATCTGTGAAGGTTAGAAAATAACGATACCCACCATGAGCCTCAACATTCATCGCACTGCATACATCAGTATGCATTATTTCCAATAAGTCAGTTGCTTGCTCCATTGTTCCGGAGAACGGAGTCTTAGTCATCTTGACCATGAGGCATGGTTCGCAAGCATCAACTGATTCATAATCAAGTGATTCCAAAAGCCCATCAGCATGGATTTTCTTCATGCGCTTTACACCAATATGACCTAAACGGCAGTGCCACAAATAAGTTGCACTATCATTATTAACTTTGCATCTTTTGGCTTCAATATTATGAGAATGTGTATCACCACAATCGAGATCCAACAAACCATTTTCATTGGGTGTGTAACCATATAAGGTTTTATTCATGTAAACAGAACAACAATTTATTCTCTTACTTAAATGAATAACCGTATTGCAATAAACATGATCCAATCATATTCATGCTCAACGCAAACACTAAATAACATTTATTTTAGGTATAACACTAATCCCGAAAGTATAGGGAGTGTGCGATGATGATCATATCAATCTTGGAACCATTTCCAATACACATCGTCACTTCACCCTTAACTAGTCTTTGTTCATTCTGCAACTCCCGTTTCGAGTTACCATTCTTAGCAACTGAACCAGTATCAAATACCGAGGGGTTGCTATAAACACTAGTAAAGTACACATCAATAACCTGTATATCAAATATACCCTTGTTCACTTTGCCATCTTTCTTATCCACTAGACATTCAGGGCATTTCCGCTTCCAATGACCAGTCCCTTTGCAGTAGAAGCACTTAGTCTCAAGCTTAGGTCCAGACTTGGGCTTCTTCACTTGAGCAGCAACTTTCTTGCCGTTCTTCTTGAAGTTCCCTTTCTTTCCCTTGGCCCTTTTCTTGAAACTAGTGGTCTTGTTAATCATCAACACTTGATGCTCTTTCTTGATTTCTACCTTCATCGATTTCATCATCATGAAAAGCTCGGGAATCATTTACGTCATCCCTTGCATACTATAGTTCATCACGAAGTTCTACTAACTTGTTGATGGTGACTAGAGAATTCTGTCAATCACTATTTTATCTGAAAGATTAACTCCCACTTGATTCAAGCGATTGTAGTACCCAGATAATCTGAGCACATGCTCACTGCTTGAGCTATTCTCCTCCATCTTTTAGCTATAGAACTTGTTGGAGACTTCATATCTCTCAACTTGGGTATTTGCTTGAAATATTAACTTCAACTCCTGGAACATCTTATATGATCCATGACGTTCAAAACGTCTTTGAAGTCCCGATTCTAAGCTGTTAAGCATGATGCACTAAACTATCAAGTAGTCATCATATTGAGCTAGCCAAACTTTCATAACGTCTGCATTTGCTCCTGCAATAGGTCAGTCACCTAGTGGTGCATCAAGGACATAATTCTTCTGTGCAGCAATGAGGATAAACCTCAGATCACGGATCCAATCCGCATCATTGCTACTAACATTTTTCAACTTAGTTTTCTCTAGAAACATATAAAAATTAAACGGGGAGCAACATCGCGAGCTGTTGATCTACAACATAGATATGCTAATACTACCAGGACTAAGTTCATGATAAATTAAAGTTCAATTAATCATATTACTTAAGAACTCCCGCTTAGATAGACATCCCTCTAATCATCTAAGTGATCACGTGATCCAAATCAACTAAACCATAACCGATCATCACGTGAAATGGAGTAGCTTTCAATGGTGAACATCATTATGTTGATCATATCTACTATATGATTCACGCTCGACCTTTCGGTCTCAGTGTTCCGAGGCCATATCTGCATATGCTAGGCTCGTCAAGTTTAACCTGAGTATTCTGCGTGTGCAAAACTGGCTTGCACCCGTTGTAGATGGACGTAGAGCTTATCACACCCGATCATCATGTGGTGTCTGGGCACGACGAACTTTGGCAACGGTGCATACTCAGGGAGAACACTTTTTATCTTGAAATTTAGTGAGAGATCATCTTATAAAGCTACCGTCGAACTAAGCAAAATAAGATGCATAAAAGATAAATATCACATGCAATCAAAATATGTGACATGGTATGGCCATCATCATCTTGTGCCTTTGATCTCCATCTCCAAAGCATCGTCATGATTTCCATCGTCACCGGCATGACACCATGATCTCCATCATCTTGATCTATATCAATGTGTCATCACATGGTCGTCTCGCCAACTATTGCTCTTGCAACTATTGCTATCGCATAGCGATAAAGTAAAGCAATTATTTGGCGCTTGCATCTTATGCAATAAAGAGACAACCATAAGGCTTCTGCCAGTTGCCGATAACTTCAACAAAACATGATCATGTTATACAACAACTTTTATCTCATGTCTTGACCATATCACATCACAACATGCCCTGCAAAAACAAGTTAGACGTCCTCTACTTTGTTGTTGCAAGTTTTACGTGGCTGCTATGGGATGAGCAAGAACCGTTCTTACCTACGCATCAAAACCACAACGATAGTTTGTCAAGTTGGTGCTGTTTTAACCTTCGCAAGGACCGGGCGTAGCCACACTCGGTTCAACTAAAGTTGGAGAAACTGACACCCGCTAGTCACCTGTGTGCATAGCACGGTGGTAAAACCAGTCTCGCGTAAGCGTACGCGTAATGTCGGTCCGGGCCGCTTCATCCAACAATACCGCCGAACCAAAGTGTGACATGCTGGTAAGCAGTATGACTTATATCGCCCACAACTCACTTGTGTTCTACTCGTGCATATCATCAACGCATAAAACCTAGGCTCGGATGCCACTGTTGGGGAACGTATCAATTTCAAAATTTTCCTACGCACACGCAAGATCATGGTGATGCATAGCAACGAGAGGGGAGAGTGTTGTCCACGTACCCTCGTAGACCGAAAGCGGAAGCGTTAGCACAACGCGGTTGATGTAGTCGTACATCTTCACGATCTGACCGATCAAGTACCGAACGCACGGCACCTCCGAGTTTAGCACACGTTCAGCCCGATGACGTCCCTCGAACTCCGATCCAGCCGAGTGTTGAGGGAGAGTTTCATCAGCACGACGGCGTGGTGACAATGTTGATGTTCTACTGACGCAGGGCTTCGCCTAAGCACCGCTACAGTAATATCGAGGTGGACTATGGTGGAGGGGGCACCGCACACGGCTGGGAGAGATCAACTGATCAACTTGTTGTGTCTTTGGGGTGCCCCCTTGCCCCTGTATATAAAGGAGTGGAGGAGGGGGAGGGCTGACCCTCTCTATGGCGTGCCCTAGGGGAGTCCTACTCCCACCGGGAGTAGGATTTCCCCTTTCCTAGTAGAACTAGGAGCCCTTCCAAGTAGTAGGAGTAGGAGGGAAGGAAAGGGAAGGGAAAAGGAGAAGGAAGGAAGGGGGCGCCCCCCTCCCTAGTCCAATTCGGACCATCCCATGGGGAGGGGTGCGGCCACCCTTTGAGGCCTTTCTCTCCTTTCCCGTATGGCCCATAAAGGCCCAATACGAATTCCCGTAACTCCCCGGTACTCCCGAAAATACCCGAATCACTCGGAACCTTTCCGATGTCCGAATATAGTCGTCCAATATATCGATCTTTACGTCTCGATCATTTCGAGACTCCTCGTCATGTCCCCGATCTCATCTGGGACTCCGAACTCCTTCGGTACATCAAAACACATAAACTCATAATATAACCGTCATCGAACTTTAAGCGTGCGGACCCTACAGGTTCGAGAACTATGTAGACATGACCGAGACATGTCTCCGGTCAATAACCAATAGCGGAACCTAGATGCTCATATTGGCTCCTACATATTCTACAAAAATCTTTATCGGTCAAACCGCATAACAACATACGTTGTTCCCTTTGTCATCGGTATGTTACTTGCCCGAGATTCGATCGTCGGTATCTCAATACCTAGTTCAATCTCGTTACCGGCAAGTATCTTTACTCGTTCCGTAATACATCATACCGCAACTAACTCATTAGTTGCAATGCTTGCAAGTCTTATAGTGATGTGCATTACCGAGTGGGCCCAGAGTTACCTCTTCGACAATCGGAGTGGCAAATTCTAATCTCGAAATACGCCAACCCAACAAGTACCTTCGGAGACACCTGTAGAGCACCTTTATAATCACCCAGTTACGTTGTGATGTTTGGTAGCACACAAAGTGTTCCTCTGGTAAACGGGAGTTGCATAATTTCATAGTCATAGGAACATGTATAAGTCATGAAGAAAGCAATAGCAACAAACTAAACGATCAAGTGCTATGCTAACGGAATAGGTCAAGTCAATCACATCATTCTCCTAATGATGTGATCCCGTTAATCAAATGACAACTCATGTCTATGGCTAGGAAACTTAACCATCTTTGATCAACGAGCTAGTCAAGTAGAGGCATACCAGTGACACTCTGTTTGTCTATGTATTCACACATGTATTATGTTTCCGGTTAATACAATTCTAGCATGAATAATAAACATTTATCATGATATAAGGAAATAAATAATAACTTTATTATTGCCTCTAGGGCATATTTCCTTCAGAAGAAAACATGACGAACGTGTCCGCACTCCTCTGGCACCGACGAGATCGCCAGGCGGGGAAGAGGAGAGACAGAGGTGGTGGTGTTTAGGGAAGGCCTAGGTTCGGACCCTGTATTCGGGTTCGTTCTGTGTCCCGCACCTACTACATCTACATTAACTAAATGTCACGGGGTTCTTCCCTAGCTGGACTTTTGTACAAAATCAATAATTAGCCCCCTCCTATGGCACTCCCTTCCTAGAGTGACATAGACAGGGACGACACTCAATCCAACAACTACCATTTTCCATCATTGCCAGACTCTGCCGGTCAAGCTCGAGCGGAGCCCGGTGGAGGCAGGGTATATTCTCTATACCGTTGATTGGAGTTGATGTGTCTCGACCGTATAGGGTGTAGTGGTGGAGCTTCAGGCGATGGTGGGTTCTTGCGCGCCGGTTTGGGGGCTTGATCTGGTCATGCCAATCAGCTCGCTCCCACAGTGATTTGGTGGCCAGTGGTGGCTCACCTAGCCCGCGATTGGTGTGACAGTGTGTTACTGGTTGCAGAGTGGCGAGGATGTGCGCATTGAAGGTGGTGGCGCAGAGGGTGCAGTGGAGTAGTAGGCCTGAGTAGTGCATGACTGGACCTCAGCTTGGCATTGGTGAGGTGGTCGGTAGTGACTAGCTCGGGCTGTTAGCACAACTTGTCTAAGATCCCACATGTGACGGTTGGGATGGGATTCCCTAGTTGTAGTTGTGGTGGCACTCTTCATTTCGATGGTGTGGCAGTTTTCTATTGCGATAGGAAGAAGGTTGTGCACCGTAGATCCGGAGTCCTCCACGGACCCATCGACGACGCATCCGGCATGCAGAAGCACATGTTGGGGGGGGGGGGGGTTATCGAGGTGAAGTGGTTTCACCATATTCCTGTGCCACGTGTAGTGTATTTTTGGGCCATATTTTCCTATGTACATGAGGTGCCGGGGCCCCCATCTGGGCAGCAATTTCATAAATGAAGTTGTATTCAACAAGGCAAGCCAATCCTATCTGGAAAAAAAGAAAAAGGAGAGACACATCCAGAAAGAGCTGCCATATTTCCGCTCCTATGTAAGGAGTCCAAGAACCTACATGGAGGGAACAAGTCCTACACAAGACACCACCACGGGAGATCTACCGACGAACATATTAAAAAGGAGTCACCCATAAACTCACTGAAAACATCATGTAATCCCTCCTTATACCTTGTCTCGGTGTATCCCATATAAGCAAGAGTATGGCTATTACCGGCATCTTAGGACCCGAACTTGAGTAAAAATGTGTCACATGTTTGTTCGATGATCTGAAATGATATACCACTATCAAACAAATCTATGAGTGATCATTGTACCACCATTAGGTACTTTGCAAAATGCCCCCGCCATGTTATGGAGGTGGGGCTCAATGGTGGGATGTCACCGTGGTGTGGTGCCTGCAATGGCCGGTGTCGTTGCAGACGTGTACCAGGTGCGACAATGAGGGTGGCCTCACGGGAAGTTGTCCTCATTGTTGTTGTGACACATGTGGTGCCAGTGGAGAGGTGTTGTGGTGGTAGTAGGCTCTCTGATCCACTTATTGTGGTTTGCCACTAACATCCAGACTTGGTTGTCTTTACGGCTAGTTTGGAGCTCATCGGCAGTTGAGCCTCCTTCCAAGAGGATCATCGTGGTGGAGGGTTACCGGGCTCTAAGAGAAAGTCTTGGCATACGAAGCTCATTACTAGCGATGAAAGAGACCATGGATGTCTTTCACCTTTTTGGAGACGTTATCGAAGAGTTCACCCTGAAACTAGATCATGACTGGCAGGTGGTGTGGCATCACCCCCCCCCCCCCCCCCCCCCGCGAGTTTGGTGGTGGTGCCAGGCGCTCTGGGAGAAAACTTTCTTCGATGGGGTGGTGACGTTCATGTTGACACTCACGAGCGTCATTTACTCTTCAGAGGTGTTGTTGAAGAGATTCTTCACACCTGGTATGACTCTTTGGACCTAAGGTCGTTGGTTTGCATTTGGTGTGAAGAACTCTAATTTTGGTTAGGAGTTGCTCACATCCGAGTCAGGTTCTATTTTTGCAGGGCTATCCCCTATTAATCATAATATTGTGAATTTTTTGGTATAAACCGGGCCAACTTTGTCCTTAATGGAATTTCAGGAGCACCATCTTGATGAGGTCATCCAAAAATATTCTTTTGCTATTTTTATTAGGGTCTCAGCGTGTAAAATGATGATCACATATGACTAGGTGGAATACCACTTGTGGTTAATAAAAAGAGAACCTAAATATAAATAAGTTACCTTAAAGAGACTAAATGTCATAGTAATAAAGATACTCTAATCCCCCAATTAGGAGACAAAGCTGCCACTCTAACCAAATTCAGGACATTTCTGTAAATTCACACCACCCCTTGGGCCTATATAATGCTTCCTCCTTTACACTCCAAAACTTTACCCGCAATGTCCCTAATCCCCAATTAGGAGTGCAAAATATAACAAACCCCAAAAGCTTATTTACAGTCCAGTCCATCAACCACCGCCGGTCAGCTTCTCCGGCCACCGTGCATCGCGCAAACTTGGCCTGACAGAATCCCGTGTTCTTCTCCGGCGGTGGCTGGAGAGATGGGGTTCTCTCTGTACCCCATGAAGACGTCGACGCGCATGCTGTGGAGCACCAGCTTCTACCGCCACAAGTTCCCGGCCGCCGCCGCCTCCTCCTTCTAATCAAGCAAGCTCCGGCCCGCCGGTCGATCGCCTCCGTGTTTCAAAAGGAGGCGGGGGAGCGCGTGGTGCGCACACGTATATGTAATAATTTTAGTGCCGCAAGATAGGGTCTTCTTCTTTGGTTCTTGATAGAGTTTTCTATGGAATCCGGCCGCCTCATTTTCGGTTCGGCCGCGCCGTGCCGCGCTGCCGGCGGCGGAGGAGGTCAGATGATGCTCTTTGGCGGCAGTGGGAGCTTCCTTGGAGGTATGGATCGGTATCTTTGGCGTTCGTTCTTGGAATTCTCTATTTGATTGCACTTACACGCTTGAGTATTTGCAGGCTCGCCGGTGGTGGCCGGCGTGGAGGACGGGCGGCGTAAGAGGCCGTTCTTGACAACGGTGGACGAGGAGCTCCAGATGGACGAGGAGATGTACGGGTACTACGGCCTCGACGAGCACGCGCCCGAGAGGAAGCGCCGGCTGACGGCGGAGCAGGTGCGCGCGCTGGAGCGGAGCTTCGAGGAGGAGAAGCGGAAGCTGGAGCCGGAGCGGAAGAGCGAGCTGGCGCGGCGGCTGGGAATCGCGCCGCGGCAGGTGGCCGTGTGGTTCCAGAACCGCCGCGCGCGCTGGAAGGCGAAGCAGCTCGAGCAGGACTTCGATGCTCTCAGGGCCGCCCACGACGAGCTGCTCGCCGGACGCGACGCGCTCCTCGCCGACAACCACCGACTACGATCGCAGGTGATCATCAATCCGGCCACCGCCAGCTCATTGCTTAATTAAGTTCAATCCTGGTCAAATTAATTTCATATTTTAGTCAATCAAAATATTTCCTCTGCGAATATTTGTTTGAATGGTGAAGATTCGATTGTCTTTGGGAGAATTATTCTCTGTAAATAGAATGCGGATTCATGAGTAGGGTCACAAAACAGTATAGTAGGATAAGAATCTAGTACACCTAGTAAAGTGCCCAATCGACTGACTAATCTCCAATGCTTAGCAAATCCTCTAAATCACTGTCACGGTTATCCCAAATCACACGAATTCAGACAAGGCCTTGTCACCTTGATAATGACCGCGCATGCGCGCTTGCAGGTGACATCACTGACCGAGAAACTGCAAGCCAAGGAGTCGTCGGAGCTAGAGGAGCGAACCGCCGTGTCAGGCACGGCAGATGCCGGTGTCCCAGCCGTTGAACTGAAAGAAGGCTACGCCGCCTGCGATGGCGCGGCGGGGCTGCTGCTGGCCGGTTTCGCCGGGGGAGCCAACGACAGCCCGGAGTCCAACTCTTACCTGGCCGACGCGCGCTCACCTCCGTCGTCCTCAGACGACGACTGCGCCGGAGCGGTCAGCGGCGAGCTGAACAGCTGCGCCCTCTTCCTCCCGGAGTACGCCATGCTCGACGTCGCGGCCGCGGAGCGCGGGAGCGTCCAACAAGGGGAGGAGGAAGAGGAGGAGGCGCAGCGCAAGTACTGGGCGTGGTTCTGGAGCTGATCGATGAGAGAGCATCAGGAAAATTAGCAATACTCCTTGTGGACGTGCGCCATGTTTAATCCAATCTAGAAGTGTTACATATTTGCTCGGTGTGTTAATTATTTGCCCTACTAGCAGTGAGTAGTGAATTAGTGATGGTAATGATATGAATATATATACTCGGTATAGTTCAGCGGATGTTTAGGCTGAAACTGCATGGCCTTGCTTTGCCAGGGACATCAGCAACGTCATCAAGATACGAGTGTTCGATCTTTCGATGAAAATTATAACAGTAAGTACTAGTTTTGGTGGAGACCATTTTGGCGTTTTAATTACCACGCACAATATTAACAATCCGGTTTAGCAACCCCTAGAACAATTCTAAAGGGATTACAGATGATGCTAGAAGTATGACATGAAGCAATCAAAATTCGAATAAAAATATGATTAAAGCAATCTAAAATTGCAAGTAGACTAGTAGATAAATTATGTAAGAGCATCTACCGTCACGCATAACAAATCCGTCCCCTCAAACATCCGCGGACGGTGACCGGTCACATCTTAATTTTTTGTTTCCACACACGCCTGGATACCTCAATTAGCAAACCTCAAATCCATATTACACATGCCCCGTCAACTTTCGATACAGCCGGACGTCTGGCTACTACATCAATACATGCCACCGGATTACCAATATTTGGCATGTTCTACATACATACTAAAATATCCACAAAGATCATCCACGGTTGATATTGCTGCTCATGACGTCTTTGTTGCGGAAGTAGCACTCGAAGATGCAATATGGATCAAGCCGGATCCACTCCTTGCCGGAGCTGTCCGCCCCGTCAATGTCCCCATTCTCCTCTCTTGGGGGCAGTCCATCCATGGCACGGACCGCCCACGCTTGCTTTCGGGTGTGGGTGCGCGTGTTCCTTCTCTGCCGCTTTTGGAGGATTCCGGCACGAATTGCTTCCTCTTCTGCAGCAGCGCGTGCCGCTGCCTCCGCCTCCATCACATCGTCAGCGAGGCAGGCCTTGTGCTCCCGTGCCCTCTGCTTGTTACAATGGATACCCGGTCCCTGTAACACTCGTACTCCTTTGGACCGAAGAAGGGGCGACAGACAAACCTAGAGCCTCTAGCCCCGGCGGATCTGAGCGCCAGTTGCGCCGACGCAATGGATTCGTGCCGGACAGATTCCGACGTCGATCAGGCGCACCCTTATTTGGAGCGGTGGAGGGCCATGCGGACGGACATAGCCTCCTCCGGCCCATGTGGGACGACACCCAGTCGGTAGATCAGAAGTGGTCGGAGTCAGATCTGTTGCCCACCATGCCTAAGAGGGCTAGAGATCGCCAGAAGTGAGCTTGGGGCCGGACCAGAGTGGACTAGGTATTGTTTGGTCGGGGAGTGGACACGGATGAATATAAATGGGGTCGGGTGGACCAATGTGGGAAGGATCCGACGTGGCGGACGTGCTCGGACTTACCCATGCCTCCCCATATCTGTCCCAGATTTGTGATGGATATGAGGGATGTCGATTAGCCTAGGCGTTTGTGAATGGTGAGGCGGCCGCTTGGGTCAATTTTTACCGATTAGTGACCGGTCGTCCGCCTGGAAGTATAGTGGGTTTGCGGAGCCCGACTGTAGATGCTCTTAGCGGCAGATTCCATTCTGTGCATGTCTATTTCATAGCCCTTTCTTTAAAATATATCTGATTTATATTAGATTAACAGAACTATGAATATACCTCCACACCCCCCCCCCTTTCCTTTGGGCAATGGAGAGTGCATTCTCCACTTTCTTATCTTGAAAATGCGTAATGTTGTGATGTTATGTGTCTGTTTCTCTAGAAAGGTGGGTTGACCCTTAGGGCAAACAATAGTGCCAGGTTCCATTGTATAATGGTCGTTTGCCAGTGACCTTTTTCGCATCCAATCTCTATGTCAATGAGTCAATTAAAAAACTGCTCCAAATGAATCAGATATATGAAAACCACCCATAAACATGGAAAGCACCCTAAACAAAGGGAAGACTATGACTATGACTACATGCCTCCAAATTCTTTACAAAGCCATAAATAGCCATGTCGTCGTTACACCGCTGTAGCTCATGCCAATAATGGACAATAGCGATGAATCCAACCACTGAAGTACATGTAAAGGCCTATAGAGAAACAAATATCATTGAATTTCCACAATAGTAGACTACCGCGTATGACAGAGATTGGCAATCACGCCAAGCATATCGGTGTGGGTGGGGCTCACCACGATCTAGACAGACAATCGCGCTAGTATCTCCAGACCAAGCCGACGACTTTACTTGCAAAGGCTTGAAAAAGGAGGTTGTTAAAGGAGACGATGTTGTCGTTGACGATGCACATGGAATATGTCGATGGATGACAGAAATAACCAACCCATTATCCATGAAGAACAATGAGGACAAAAACTTCTGGCTCTCCTCAGCAACACCACACCAAGCGTCATCGAGACATGATTGGATCCTAAAGACTTTACTCGAGATGACACCGCCATCACCTTGGAGCACCGCCACCTTGACTCAAAAATTTACCACATAAAGGACGAAAGAAGATGATCCCTTCCCCTCCACCTCTGGGTGCCAGAGCGTTGACCGGAGGATGAGGGGAGAGGAGATTGAATTTTTTGGTGGTAGGGTATCTCTTTAGGATTTGACTTTAGTTCTTTGTAAACCAGTTAGTTAGGCAAACAACAACTCCGTGGTCTGCATGGCGCTAGGAAGCGGCCCAGGATGGCATCTTTGAGGCCTTCATGTCAACTCCTTTTTCCCAAATACACAAAAGACTTGTGTATCATTTTATTGATAGATAGAGTGAAGTACAATGATGTTAGAAGACCTCATACAAGCACGTACACATATGTGTCACAAATATGAGAGTCAAGGTGCGGACACGGGTGTAAGGAATGCCTCCTGACACTAGAAGGCTACGTCTTGGGCAGCAGGTTGCGTAGTCATATAGCACCAACATGAGCATAGTTGCGCGCCTTGTCCTGGATCATGGAGAACATGCGAGGTACGGAAGTTCATGTTGGAGATTCCTATGTGTTTATGAATAAAGACAGTCCTTGGGCATTATCAATGATGTGTATCAGCAAGTGCGTGACTTGTTTACGGGACTATGCATTGTATGATGACTGCCCTAAAAGGTCCCTGGTCGAAAGTGTTGTGTAGACTCGCAGCCAACTAGACTAGCATATGACACGGTGGATGGCTCGGTCTCACTAGCCATGGAGCATTGAATGCTAGCCGGATATTATGGACTCGGAAGGATCTGGTCGGATTCAACATAGTCGGATCCGAGTCGAGATAAGTTCTGAGTTGAACATATCCGACTATGAGATGCAGCGATAGGTCATCTATGAGTCTCTAGTATAGCATATGTTCTATGTCCTAAGACCTGAGCTGGCGCATGTACTCGGGATGGTGACATGCCTGCTTTGGGTCGACCAAATGCTACACAGTGACTGGGTAGTTACAAATGTAGGTTTCGGGTTTACCCAGACCCATGCTGCGAGACATGGTCGAGCAAGATGGGATTTGCCCCTCTGACCAGGAGAGATATACTTTGGGCCCCTTGTGTGGCCCGACCAAGATAAGCATGGCTATGCGAGAAGGATTATGAGATAATCTGGTTTGTGGTTGGCATCACTGGAATGAGAAAGATGTCGGGCTAGCACAAGGATGACAAACTCACCTTGAGCCTAACAACATGGCAAAGGAAACAAAAGTGTGACATGTTGTACAGGTACGCCAACCAGCTTCATTGTCTATAGGAGGTGATCCGGTCTGCGACCAAGCCGACTAGAACCTAAGGGGTCGCGCACTTAAGAGGAGGAACCTGTGAGGCTGAATCTGACTCCACGAGTCAGATGTGATCATACTCGGACTCGAATCCAGGCCGAACGGAATTTGGGCTTTAGGATCCATGCGAGGACCAAGTGTTGAGCCCGCAACGGATGCTTATATATAGGGGAGGAGTGGCACACTCATTCAGTTGATCGCTTCGCGGTGCCATCACTAGGGCTTTGCATGTGTGGCAAGTAGCCACCTCCACTAGCCGCCGACTGTGTGACCGGATATAGCATTCCACCGCACGGTGTTTCTCCTGCATGCGCGGATACCAGCAGAGGCCTTGCACTTGCGCCACTCCGTCGAACCTATACATGGGATCCAACAATCGATTGTTCGAGGGAGATCAGACAAGAAGGAGACGAACCCCATGGACGCGCTGCCCAACTCTACTTTCGCTGCATGACACTGCGCATCTAGTGGTAAGGATCTGTGATCCATCTCTCATAGCATGTTCCTGGATATTCGCAGGTAGGAAATTTTTAATTTGCAGTTGACGCACCCTACTGTAGAACCCAACAGTTCGCTCATCATTAAAGACACATGTGCCTTGGTGTTTCCTGATTCGCCGGGAGGTGAGCATGGCAAGTGTGTTGAGGCCAAGGCTGGTTGTGCAAGGAGCATCAACCATCGTGGTCATGAGCCAGTCATGGAAGGGGACATCAGGAGAGGGGATGGCCCCATCAAGTGACACCAGGCGAGCACCTCATTCCATAGCTACCTAGAGAAGGGATAACTAGCATGCAAATGTAGCATGGATTCAAGCTCCTGAGGCCATAGTGGATATGTAGGGGGATGCGGTAGGCCTCGCCGAGCCACGCGGTTTGCATTCCAACACCGCCCACGCAGGCAAGCCAGATGAACATCTTCACATAGAGAAGCGCATCTAAAGAACCTCAAAACATCGCGACATAGCGCAAGTTGGCCGAACATCGCAAGATAGCACGAGTTGGCCGAGTACTGACCATTGGAGGTCCACCTCCAAATTAGGCGATCAAACTTGTTGGAGAGGGTAAGGGGTCGAAGCTCGAACCATAGACACACATATTGGAGGAGCACCGCAAGGCCAAGGTCTGAGCTCCAACACTGACATGGGCCCTCGCTTTGCCTCACCACGACCGTAACAGCCATGCTAGACATCTCGTCAATCATCCCTACATGCTACGGTGCAATTTTCAATGCCTCAATGGTGCTGGGTCGTTGGCTCGTCGTTGCTTATCGACGGTCCTTGTCGCCTTCGGGTACATTTACGATGGAAGTATCAAAGAAATCCATTGAATGATAAAGAGATTGACACAACAAAAATATGCATGTGCGTTACAACGGGATCTAGATAGTCTAGTAGTATGTTAGCTTGTGATTACCTACTTGTATTAATCTGATTGTGTAAATAATATTTATCAAAGTTTGCCCGTGATTTACCATATAGTTTGATGAGAAGTTTGGTAAGTAAATTAAGGTAATTGATTATCATATACAAGAAAGGTTGGACGAAGAAATGGTGGGAAAAATGAAACATGAAACCTTACGTTCTTTTTGAATAGTAGAGATTAATAGGATTGGCCCATGTGCATTTTTCAAAAAATCCAAACCAAATCCCAAAGGCCCATGAATAAATGGTAAGAGGTGCTGCAAATCTTTAGTCCCCTAGCACTAATGGAGGTGGTGTGAGACCATCTTATATAGTGGGTTCTCCTCACTACACTTAGCGATTGACATGAGGAGAAAAAGATAGCACCACATGCGTGTGCTCACGTCGCCTTGCCTTGCCTTGTTGGGCATGGGACGGGACGAAGGGCGCGGTCATGCGACATGCATGGACATGGTCAAGCAAAATTGAGTCTCTGGCCTTGCAGGAAGCAACAAGTTCCTTTTGTCGTTTTATTTTCAGGTTCATTGGTAGATAAGTTGATTGTTTCTTGAAAGGTAAGTTGGGAACCTAGTTAGTGTAGATCGTGATCGCGGCAAGAGACCTCTTGGGCTCTTCTCTATATATGACTTATTAGTCATCGCCAAATACTCACTGAAACGAGGTAGGGTTTTGCCTTCTCTCCATATTTGCACGGCTATCATAGTCTACTCATCCCGAACACCGGCGTGCATCGACGAGTGGGAGAGAAGGTCTTCGGAATCTCTCGTCCTCGTGATTCTGCACCAAGAGATGGCGAATTAAGTTTTTGCGAAATGATTCACGCGACTGCTCACGTTTTCACCATGGTTCATCTAGCTCCAAGGCCAGGCGGTGTTGAGTGCCATCGTCACTAAGGTCTGGTTTGAACGGTCTTTGCCAACGTCATCGTCAACAATCTCGCCTCTACAATAGCCACCACCGGTTCATCTACTACCAATCTCTATGTGTCTCATGATCTGATTCAATCTTTTATTATGGCTACTGTTGTATGTGCGATGCTGTTGTTCATGATGTATTTATCATATTTTATTATAGAGTTGTACATGCTAATAATTATTTTTTATCATGATTTATATTTTGAAAATAATCATGAAATTTCCTAATTATCCAACAATCCAAAAATCTAGTTGTAGGCAACTTCCCAAGTTAACTATGGCTAGATTTCCTGATGAACTGAGGGCTGATAAATTTACTGATGTGCACTTTAAGTGGCGGCAAGTGAAGTCCACGGTCTGTCTTACTTCACTCAAAGTTTCCACGTTAGTACAGGCATGCTAGAGGGATCTCTGCTGAAGATCAGAGAAAATTTTAGGAAGCCCTATCTTCGTAAGATGCATTTTGAGTGTTCTTACTATTGTGTGATGTGTACATGCATGTACAAGATAGGAAGCAGCTGGGAGGCACTGAATGCTAAATTTTGTACAACAGATGCAATCAATGAACTATACGTCATGGATAGCTCTCATGACTACAAGATTATAAATAATTATTTTGTACTTGAACAAGCTCATGACACACAATGCGTTGTAAAGGAACTCAGGTCAATTGAAAGAATTGAAGTATCCATTTATTAGCAGTGCTTGAGGTTCTAGCCTTTTCAAACTCCGGTCAATTGGAAGAATTGGGTATATCAACTACATAATATAGTTTATCGAGTAATCACTTATTTGCCAGAAATTTATTGACTTGCCAAAGGAAATATAATTTTATTTGATAAGTCAATAAAAGACGAATAGTTAAGAAGGTTTCAAAGAAAAGTCGATGAGAACAAATAAAGATAGAAAGGAAAGAAAATCAAGACGAAAAGAGGGACGGGAACGTACCTAATGTTGGACAAAGCACGAGATGAACGCCATAACCTTGTGTTCTTTTTAAGTAGGAGAGATGAAAACAATAAAATTAAATCACCTAAGGCCTCCCACAATGATGTGAGCTCCACATTTATTGGATATAGCCCACGTCATCCTTGATCGCTCAATCACAACACTACTAATTCAGCCAATTATTTAGCATCCTTAGTGCCGGTTATAGGAAAACCCACAAACCGAACACACACACCCCCCCTCCGTCTTGGGATCGGTCCATTTACTCTTTGTTTTCCTTCTTCTAACGTTCAAAAAAGGTGTCCGAAGTGAGATTCGAACCTCCGGCCTGCTGGTTTATCTCCATCCGTAGTGTCCAACCTCGACATATCATTTGCTATGTCTACTTTTGCTTCTCTTACTGCTTGGCGCGTCAAATGTAACGCTGAGAAAAAACAACGCCTTCCAGACTCCGGTTTTCATTTCTTTCATTTTTGTTTGGTCGGTTTTCTATCGGGGTTTTTTTCATTTTATATTTCTTTTTCTCTTTATTATTTTTTTCCTTTTTTCAAATCGTTAACTTTTCTTAAATTCATGAACACTTCCTTCAAAACACGTGAAGTTTTTAAAATTCACAAACATTTTGAAATTCATGAACCTATTTTCAAAACACGTGGAATTTTGCAAATTCATGATTTTTTAATCTACATTTTTTTCAAATGCATGAATATATTTTCAATCCGCAATCGTTTTCCATATTTTTGAACTTTTTTCAAATTCATGAACTTTTCTCAAGTTGATGAACTTTTCCCAAATCTGCCAACTTTTTTTCTCGAAAATCCGCCAATGTTTTTCAAATTTGTGAACTTTTGTTTTTAAAAAAATTGAATTTTTTGTGTAATCCCGTGAATTATTTTTATCAAATCCATGTTTTCTTCAAAATTTTAAACTTTTGAACTTTTCAAATTCGTCTACTTTTTGAAATTCGTAAAAAATCAAATGCATGAACCTTTTTCTAAATTCATAAACTTTGTTCAAATTCACATTTTTCTTTTCCTAATTGATGACATTTTTAAAATCCGCATTTTTTAGTTAATAAAACTTTCTTCGAGTTCATGAAATTTTTAAATTAATAGGAGAAACCGAAACCCTTTCTTAAAACTAGCAGGTTTATTTTACACATGCTACTCTAGGGGAAAAAGCTAGCAAACAAATCCACCTAGTTATTGATTGAGCGAACCCTGAAGTCAACGAGTGCTCCTATTAGGCGCCTCCAGCGTCGGAAACGTGAAAAGGCGCTCATGCCCGCCCCAAGCAGATCGTGTCCCAACTGAGATCGCTCGGCCGCCTGCTACGCATGCTAGTTCTTTTTTGCCCTTTTTCGTGTTGTTGATCTGGCAAAAAAACCAGCCAGTTTTTTTAATACTTATAAAAAATGTGAAATCAAAAATGGTTTACGGATTTTATAAAAGTTCATTCATTTGAAATAAGTTCATCAATTTTGAATTTTTTTCATATATTTGAGAAAATTTCGTTGATTTTGAAAAATAAAACATACATTTGAAAAGTTCATCAATTTTGAAAAAGATTCTTTGATTTGAGTAAAGTTCATCAATTTTGGAAAAGAATTTCCTGTTGGAAAAAAAGTTTGCGAAATCTGAAAAAAGATCATCGATATTGAAAAAGTTCGCAGATTTCGAAAAACCAGTTGATGAATTTAAGAAAAAAAAGTAAATGAAAGAAAACGAAAAAAAACCATCCAGAAAACCAGAAAAAGAAAAAACTGGTCAAAAGCTTCCCAAAACCGGCCGGAAGCTTCTAGAAGCTTCACAAAACCAGTTGGGTCTCTTCCCGAGAAAACAAACAGTGTCATTGGTCCGGTTTCTCATGTTTGTGCGCAGTTGATGCCAAATAGGATTCGTGGAAGTCAACACCGACCGGGGCGATCGAAACAGCAGCGGTGGACAAAGCTACCTGCCACAACCCGCTAGCGGCACACACGAGCGGCAGTGCATCTATCGAGCCCTGAATGCACCAACGATGTGCTCTCTGTATCTCGGTCAAGACCTCCTAATACACGCATAGGACAGCAGGGGCACAACAAACGCACACACCCCTCGCGCTTTGGGTCGGCCCATGTGTGGGGTGGGGCGCCCCTATGTTTTTCCTTTTTCCTGCCTTTTTAATTTTGAAAAATGTGCCTAAAATAAATAAAAATCACAAATTTGAAAAAACCTTTGGGATTTTTAAATTATATTCAGAAATATTCCTGGATTTTAAGAAACGTCAAAATTGTTCCCGTATCCTATATATAACAACAGACTCATCCCCACTAACGTATTTATCTCAACATACAAGCATGCCACCTCACCATATATTATGAATGTGATAAGGCTCATTTCACATGCAATCATGCATGGGAAAAAGCCCACCACAACATTCAACCATGCATGAATATTTTCCATTGCCCCAAAAATTGAATATTTTCCATTTAATATTCTACTTATATTAAATAAATATTGTTACAACTATACATAATCTTATATATTAAGTCCTATGTATTTTCATTTTGGTTCTCATGTTACCAATCCAAATTTTCATCAGGCAATTCCGGAGCAATGCACGGGCTATCCTCTAGTTTCAATAATGTTCATGAATTTGAAAAATATCCTAGATTTCAGAAATTGTACATGAACTTTAAATGATGTTCTCGGATATTTAAAAATGTTCACACATTTGGAAAAAATTCGGGAAATTTAAAAAAGTTTATGAATTTGTAAAAAAATCTCAGTTTTCAAAAACTCTTTCATGTTTTAAAACGTATTCATGAATTTTAGAGAAGTATTTTAAGTTTCAAAAAAGTTTCATGGATTTTACAAACATATTTTGAAATTTAAATTTATTCCCGCATTTAAAAAATGTTATGTGTACTGAAAAATGTTTACAAAAATTAAAACAAAATAAAAGGATCAAAAATTGAAAATAAAAAGAGACCATGAAATTGTCTTTTAGGGAAGGTTTTGGAACTTTCTCAAAACCGATGGGAAGTAAAATCGAAAAATTGGCCACTAGTCCCTTCGTTACTAGGGGAATATGATCCACCCTCCACGGTGTGGATTTTTGGGACATGGGTTTGGCGCACCGAATTGAGCAATCTTTTAGTAAAATAGTAAAATAATCCAAACTTGTTAAACTTTTTTGCGATAAACAGTTTAGCATAATACTCATGTTTAAATTTTGGGGACAAAATGAGCTATGTCGTTTTCTGAGTGACAAAAACAAAAGTGCAGCTACAAAAACCATTAGTAGTGACTATGTTGTATTTCGTTCGGAATACGACAATAATCATTTTGTCCTGAAATTTTTACCGTGAGTATTGGACAAACCATGTATGTTGCCAAAAATTTCAAAAATAGTTGACTGTTTCTACTATTTGTTTTCAATTTAGGTGCGCCTAGACCCAAGTTTCGTTGTGTATTTTCGCCGTCCTTCATCCCAACTTGGTGGAATCCGTGGGTCTAATGCTTGAGTGCACATAGAGAAATGCCCTATCGAATTACCCTCTCGGAACTATCTTTCACCCATTGCCCACAGCTCTCTGACAACAACTGTAAAATAAATTTTAAGTTTCCAACAACTCCTCCCACAATCAAGAATAAGCTAGGCTTGGTTTACATTGAGTAAAAGTAGGTTTGGTCCTCCCTGCATCTTAATACACTATCTTGCTACTTTGTGAGGGCTCGTCCGCTCCCATCACCCTTGGTTATCACTATTCTATCAACAACTTTAGAGCATCTCTCTAGCATATCCCTCAACCGGTCGGCCCGCAAAACTCTTTTAAATGTCCCTGCAATACTTTTTTACGGTACAGCGAACCCTCCGACAGAACAGATCCCGTAAACCCATCCCGCAATTTTTTTGTGGAATCTGTTCCGCGTCGGAGGGCTCACAGTACCACAAAAAAATCATAGGTCAAATATTGACAAGTTCATCATCATATATATACACACTAGTCATCATCATACTAGTTCATCACATCCAAAATCATGTGCAACATACGAGGTATCAAGTTTAGCCTTACAAATGTGCGATCAAACAAAACAAAAGATGCTCAATAACATAGAGAAATCAAGCAACATCCTCACCGTTGCGAAGAACGTCGCCACCACCACCGCCCCTAACACCTCCGTCGCCATCATCCACGACCGGAGAGTGAGCACCACCATCTTCACGAACTTGGACCGGAGAATGAGCACCACCATCTTCATGAACTTGGACTAGAGAATGAGCACCGCCACCACCACCACCACCGTTCACATGGTTTGCCGAAGATCCGCCCCCACCTCCACCACATTGCCGAAGCCACCACCACACCCAATGCCGAACCCTTCTCCCCCTCTGCTACCTCCAAACCCAACACCACCACCCATGCCGAAGCTGCCACCACCATCACCCATGCTGAAGCCACCACCACCACCACTCACGCCGAAGCCACCACCATACAACCCATACCAAGCCCTCCAGCACCCATGCTGAAGCCACCACCACCAACCATGCCGAAAGAAAAAAAACCTCCAATCCCAACACCACCATCGGCCATAAGATTTTGAAGCTCTATCTTCCTCCGGAGCATGATCTCCATTCTTTCCACCTCCTAAAATTCTCTTGTCATTGCATCCATGCCCTCCCGATTCATCATCATGAGACGGTACTCCTCAGCGGTCCTCTCGCCCTTCCTCTTTTGCTCCTCTAGGGCGATCTTGCGCTCCTCGAAGGCACACCTCTGCTTCCACTTCTCTTCCTTGTTCTTTGATACGTCCATTTTGCATCATGCTTTTATATCAATATTTATTGCATTATGGGTTGTTATTACACATTATATCACAATACTTATGATTATTCTCCCTTATTTTACAAGGTTTACATGAAGAAGGAGAATGCTAGCAGCTGGAATTCTAGACTGAAAAAGGAGCAAATATAAGAGACCTATTCTTCACAACTCCAAAAATCCCGAAACTTCACGGAGCATGTTTTTGGAATATATAAAAAATATTGGGTGAAGAAAGAACCAAAGGGGGCCCACCAGCCAGCCACAAGGGTGGAGAGCGCACCAACCCCCTGGGCGCGCCCCCGACCTTGTGGGCCCCCTGACAGGCCTCCGGTGCCCATCTTTGGCTATATGGTGTCTTTTACCCTCGAAAAACATTAGAAGGAAGCTTTCGGGATGAAGTGCCGCCATCTCGAGGCGGAACCTGGCAGAACCAATCTAGGGCTCCGGCGGAGCTGTTCTGCCGGGGAAATGCTACCTCTTGAGCATGCGTTAGTTTTCCCTTGAAGAGGAAAGGGCGATGCAGCAAAGTAGCGTAAGTATTTCCCTTAGTTTTTGAGAACCAAGGTATCAATCCAGTAGGAGACTACACGCAAGTCCCTCGTACCTGCACAAACAATCAAGAACCTTGCAACCAACGTGATAAAGGGGTTGTCAGTCCCTTCACGGCCACTTGCAAAAGTGAGATCTGATAAAGATAATAAGATAAATATATATAGGCATCACGTCCGTGGCAAGTAGACCGAAATGATTCTGCATCTACTACTATTACTCCACACATCGACCGCTATCCAACATGCACCTAGAGTATTAAGTTCATAAGAACAGAGTAACGCATTAGGCAAGATGACATGATGTAGAGGGATAAACTCAAGCAATATGATATAAACCCCATCTTTTTATCCTCAATGGCAACAATACAATACGTGCCTTGATGCCCCTGCTGTCACTGGGAAAGGAAACCGCAAAATTGAACCCAAAGCTAAGCACTTATCCCATTGCAAGAAAGATCAATCTAGTAAGCCAAACCAAACTGATAATTTGAAGAGACTTGCAAAGATATTTAAATCATGCATATAAGAATTCAGAGAAGAACCAAATATTGTTCATAGATAATCTTGATCATAAACCCACAATTCATCGGATCTCGACAAACACACCGCAAAAAGAATTACATCGAATAGATCTCCAAGAGAATCGAGGAGAACTTTGTATTGAGATCCAAAGAGAGAGAAGAAGTCATCTAGCTAATAACTATGGACCCGAAGGTGTATGGTAAACTACTCACACATCATCGGAGAGGCTATGGTGTTGATGTAGAAGCCCTCCGTAATCGACCCCCCTCCGGCGGAGCGCCGGAAAAGGCCCCAAGATGGGATCTCACGGGTACAGAAGGTTGCGGCGGTGGAAATAGGGTTTCATGGTGCTCCTGGATGTTTTCAGGTTATATGAGTATATATAGGCGAAAGATGTAGGTCGGTGGAGCTGCGAGGGGCCCACGAGGGTGGGAGGTGCGCCCACCCCCTAGGGTGCGCCCTCCTGCCTCGTGGCTTCCTCGCTGCTTCCTTGTTGTCCACTTCAAGTCTCCTAGATTGTGTTTGTTCCAAACAATGATCCTCGCGAAGGTTTCATTCCGTTTGGATTCTGTTTGATATTCCTTTTGTGCGAAACACTGAAATAGGCAAAAAACAGCAATTTGCACTGGGCCTTCGGTCAATAGGTTAGTCCCAAAAATAATATAAAAGTGCATAATAAATCCCATTAAACATCCAAAACAGATAATATAATAGCATGGAACAATCAAAAATTATAGATACGTTGGATACGTATCAAGCATCCCCAAGCTTAATTCCTGCTCGTCCTCGAGTAGGTAAATGATAAAAACAGATTTTTTTTATGTGGAATGCTTCCTAACATAATTTTCAAAGTAATTCTCTTTATTGTGGCATGAATGTTCAGATCCGAAAGATTCAAGATAAAAGTTTAATATTGACATAAAAATAATAATACTTCAAGCATACTAACTAAGCAATTATGTCTTCTCAAAATAACATGTCCAAAGAAAGTTATCCCTACAAAATCATATAGTCTGGCCATGCTCTATCTTTACCACACAAAATATTTAAATCATGCTCAAGAAATTGTTTCATACTTTTGACATTCTCAAACTTTTTCAATCTTTACGCAATACATGAGCGTGAGCCATGGATATAACACAATAGGTGGAATAGAATGGTGGTTGTGGAGAAGAAAAAAAAGGAGAAGATAGTCTCACGTCAACTAGACGTATCAACGGGCTATGGAGATGCCCATCAATAGATATCAATGTGAGTGAGTAAGGATTGCCATGCAATGGATGCACTAGAGCTATAAGTGTATGAAAGCTCAAAAAGAAACTAAGTGGGTGTGCATCCAACTTGCTTGCTCACGAAGACCTAGAGCATTTTGAGGAAGCCCATCATTGGAATATACAAGCCAAGTTCTATAATGAAGAATTCCCACTAGTATATGAAAGTGACAACATAGGAGACTCTCTATCATGAAGATCATGGTGCTACTTTGAAGCACAAGTGTGGTAAAAGGATAGCACCATTGCCCCTTCTCTCTTTTTTCATTTGGGCCTTTTCTCCCCCTTTTTTTATGGCCTCTTTTTTTCTTTTTTTTGTCCGGAGTCTCATACCGACTTGTGGGGAAATCATAGTCTCCATCATCCTTTCCTCACTGGGACAATGCTCTAATGATGATGATCATCAAACTTTTATTTACTTACAACTCAAGAATTACAACTCGATACTAGAACAAAAATATGACTCTACGTGAATGCCTCCGGCGGTGTACCGGGATATGCAATGAATCAAGAGTGACATGTATGAAAGAATTATGAACGGTGGCTTTGCCACAAATACGATGTCAACTACATGATCATACAAAGCAATATGACAATGATGAAGCGTGTCATAATAAACGGAACGGTGGAAAGTTGCATGGCAATATATCTCAGAATGGCTATGGAAATGCCATAATAGGTGGGTATGGTGGCTATTTTGAGGAAGATATATGGTGGATTTATGGTACCGGCGAAATTTGTGCGGCACTAGAGAGGCTAGCAATGGCGGAAGGGTGAGAGTGCGTATAATCCATGGAATCAACATTAGTCATAAAGAACTCACATACTTATTGCAAAAATCTATTAGTTATCGAAACAAAGTACTACGCTCATGCTCCTAGGGGATAGATTGGTAGGAAAATACCATCGCTCGTCCCCGACCGCCACTCATAAGGAAGACAATCAATAAATAAATCATGCTCCGACTTCATCACATAACGGTTCACCATACGTGCATGCTACGAGAATCACAAACTTTAACACAAGTATTTCTCAAATTAACAACTACTCAACTAGCACGACTCTAATATTACCATCTTCATATCTCAAAACAATCATCAAGTATCAAACTTCTCATAGTATTCAATGCACTTTATATGCAAGTTTTTATTATACCCATCTTGGATGCCTATCATATTAGGACAAATTTTATAGCCAAAGCAAATTACCATGCTGTTCTAAAAGACTCTCAAAATAATATAAGTGAAGCATGATAGATCAATAATTTCTATAAAATAAAACCACCACCGTGCTCTTAAAAAGATATAAGTGAAGCACTAGAGCAAAATTATCTAGCTCAAAAGATATAAGTGAAGCACATAGAGTATTCTAATAAATTCCGATTCATGTGTGTCTCTCCAAAAGGTGTGTACAGCAAGGATGATTGTGGTAAACTAAAAAGCAAAGACTCAAATCATACAAGACGCTCCAAGCAAAACACATATCATGTGGTGAATAAAAATATGGCCTCAAGTAAAGTTACCGATGGACGAAGACGAAAGAGGGGATGCCTTCCGGGGCATCCCCAAGCTTAGGCTTTTGGTTGTCCTTAAATTTTACCTTGGGGTTCCACGGGCATCCCCAAGTTTAGGCTCTTACACTCCTTATTCCAAAATCCATCAAATCTTTACCCAAAATTTGAAAACTTCACAACACAAAACTCAACAGAAAATCTCATGAGCTCCGTTAGTATAAGAAAACAAACCACCACTTCAAGGTACTGTAATGAACTCATTATTTATTTATATTGGTGTTAAACCTACTGTATTCCGACTTTTCTATGGTTCATACCCCCCGATACTAGCCATATCAGAATAAGCAAACAACACACAAAAAATAGAATCTGTCAAAAATAGATCATTCTGTAGTAATCTATAGGTTCTGAATACTTCTGTAACTCCAAAAATTCTACCAAATTAGGACGATCTAAATAATTTTTATATTGATATATTGCAATTGGAATCAGTATTTTATCGCTCTCTGGTTAAAAATGAAAATTATTATCGTGAGCGCATATTTTCTGTTTTTTCAGCAAGATCAAACAACAATCATCCAAGAAGATCCTAAAGGCTTTACTTGGCACAAACACTAATTAAAACATAAAAACACAATAATAACAGAGGATAGATGATTTATTTATTACTAAACAGGAACAAAAAATAAGAAACAAAAATAAAATTGGGTTGCCTCCCAACAAGCGCTATCGTTTAACGCCCCTAGCTAGGCATGAAAGCAAGAATAGATCTAGGTATTACCATCTTTTGTGTTGGGAAAGAAAAGATAAAACTTCTTATCTATAGCATTTATCTTTCTATTTTGAGAAAGCACGTGGCCATTAATGGTGGAAGAAAGATTAAGCACGCTACGGAAATTTGCATCTAAGCTAGCCTTCATTTCTTTGATAATTTCATTTTGATAAAAGCACAAAAGAGAGGTGGATTCAACCTTCTCACTCATGGGGTGCCCAAATATAGTTTTAGTCTTTTCATAGGTATCTATGGGATCCCCCTCACCTTCTTCAAAAATAGAATCTAAAACTTGCTTCAATGAAGAGGGTAAGCCAACATAAAAGCTTTTTAGGTATATCTCAATTTGATATTGAGGCACATAGCTAGCTCAGATCCTTAATAACCTATCCCAAGCATCTTTTAAAGACTCATCAAGTAAATAACGAAAAATTCTGGGGTCATCTTCACCGAAATTATTCAAACCCTCATTGATAACCCCAATAGGTCTTTCCATAGCATCATTATTTATGAGCCTAGAGAGGACAGAGGGACTATCCAAAGTGTTGGAAACCGGGAGAGAATCCTTAGCCCTTTTTGATTCGGCCATGGCGAAAGAAAAAAATAAATGGGAAAGAGGCGAATAAAATGGCAAAGGTGAAGTGGGGGAGAGGAAAACGAGAGGCAAATGGCAAATAATGTAATGCGAGTGTTAAGAGTTTGTGATGGGTACTTGGTATGTCTTGACTTGTGCATAGATCTCCCCGGCAACGGCGCCAGAAATCCTTCTTGCTACCTCTTGAGCATGCGTTGGTTTTCCCTTGAAGAGGAAAGGGTGATGCAGCAAAGTAGCGTAAGTATTTCCCTCAGTTTTTGAGAACCAAGGTATCAATCCAGTAGGAGACTACACGCAAGTCCCTCGTACCTGCACAAACAATCAAGAACCTTGCAATCAACGTGATAAAGGGGTTGTCAGTCCCTTCACATCCACTTGCAAAAGTGAGATCTGATAAAGATAATAAGATAAATATTTTTGGTATTTTTGTTGTATAGATTGAAAAGTAAAGATTGCAAAATAAACGGCAATAGAAATAGCTAGTTGAAGGGAAAAATAATATAATGGAGAATAGACCTGGGGGCCATAGGTTTCAGTAGTGGCTTCTCTCAAGATAGCATAATCTACGGTGGGTGAACAAATTACTGTCGAGCAATTGATAGAAAAGCGAATAGTTATGAGATATCTAGGCATGATCATGTATATAGGCATCACATCCGTGACAAGTAGACCGAAATGATTCTGCATCTACTACTATTACTCCACACATCGACCTCTATCCAGCATGCATCTAGAGTATTAAGTTCATAAGAACAGAGTAACGCATTAGGCAAGATGACATGATGTAGAGGGATAAACTCAAGCAATATGATATAAACCCCATCTTTTTATCCTTGATGGCAACAATACAATGTGTGCCTTGCTGCCCCTGCTGTCACTGGGAAAGGACACCGCAAGATTGAACCCAAAGCTAAGCACTTCTCTCATTGCAAGAAAGATCAATCTAGTAGGCCAAACCAAACTGATAATTCAAAGAGACTTGCAAAGTTAGTTAAATCATGCATATAAGAATTCAGAGAAGAACCAAATATTGTTCATAGATAATCTTGATCATAAACCCACAATTCATCAGATCTCGACAAACACACCGCAAAAAGAATTACATCGAATAGATCTCCAAGAGAATCAAGGAGAACTTTGTATTGAGATCCAAAGAGAGAGAAGAAGCCATCTAGCTATGGTGTTGATGTAGAAGCCCTCCGTGATCGATTCCCCCTCTGGCAGAGAGCCGGAAAAGGCCCCAAGATGGGATCTCATGGGTACAGAAGGTTGCGGCGGTGGAAATAGGGTTTCGTGGTGCTCCTGGATGTTTTTAGGGTATATGAGTATATATAGGCGAAAGAAGTAGGTCGGTGGAGCTGCAAGGGGCCCATGAGGGTGGGGGGCGTGCCCTCCTACCTCCTGGCTTCCTCGCTGCTTCCTTGACATCCACTCCAAGTCTCCTGGATTGCGTTTGTTCCAAAAATGATCCTCGCAAAGGTTTCATTCCGTTTGGATTCCATTTGATATTCCTTTTCTGCGAAACACTGAAATAGGAAAAACAAACAGCAATTTGCACTGGGCCTTCGGTTAATAGGTTAGTCCCAAAAATAATATAAAAGTGCATAATAAAGCCCATTAAACATCCAAAATAGATAATATATTAGCATGGAACAATAAAAAATTATAGATACGTTGGAGACGTATTAGGAAACATCCCTCCGGGAGGGGGAAATCATCGCCATCGTCATCACCAACGATCCTCTCAACGAGAGGGGGTTAATCTCCATCAACATCTTCACCAGCACCATCTCCTCTCATACCCTAGTTCATCTCTTGTATTCGATCTTGGTCCCAAAACCTCAGATTGGTACCTGTGGGTTGCTAGTAGTGTTGATTACTCCTTGTAGTTGATGCTAGTTGGTTTATCCGGTGGAAGATTATATTTTCAAATCCTTAATGATAATTAATACTCCTCTGATCTTGATTATGAATATGCTTTGTAACTAGTTACGTTTTTTCCTGATAACATGGGAGAAGTCTTGTTATAAGTAATCGTGTGAATTTGGTATTTGTTCGATATTTTGATGAGATGTATGTTCTCTTTCCTCTAGTGTCTTTCCTCTAGTGGTTTTATGTGAACGTCGACTACGTGACACTTCACCATTATTTGGGCCTAGGGGAAGTCATTGGGAAGTAATAAGTAGATGATGGGTTGCTAGAGTAACAGAAGCTTAAACCCTAGTTTATGCGTTGCTTCGTAAGGGGCTGATTTGGATCCATATGTTTTCATGCTATGGTTAGGTTTACCTTAATCTTCTTTCGTAGTTGCGGATGCTCGCGAGAGGGGTTAATAATAATTGGGAGGCTTGTCCAAGGAAGGGTAGCACCCAAGCACCGGTCCACCCACATATAAAATTATCAAAGTAACGAACGCGAATCATATGAGCATGATGAAAACTAACTTGACAACAATTCCCATGTGTTCTCGTTAGCGCTTTGCTTTATATAAGAGTTCGTTCAGGCTTGTCCTTTGCTACAAAAAGGATTGGACCACCTTGCTGCACCTTAGTTACTTTATTTACTTGTCACCCCTTACGATTTATCTTATCACAAAACTATCAGTTACTGATAATTTCAGTGCTTTCAGAGAATACCTTGCTGAAAACCACTTGTCATTTCCTTCTGCTCCTCATTGGGTTCGACACTCTTACTTATCAAAAGGACTACGATAGATCCCCTATACTTGTGGGTCATCAAGACTCTTTTCTGGTGCCGTTGCCGAGGAGTGAAGCGCCTTTGGTCAGTGGAATTTTGTAAGGAAACATTTATATAATGTGCTGAAATTTACTGTCACTTGTTACTATGGAAAGTAATCCTTTGAGGGGCTTATTCGGGGTATTTTCCCCTCGGCCATAAGAGCAAAGAGTCGCTCCTCAACCTACTGCACCTACTGAAAATATTTATTATGAAATTCCTTCGGGTATGACAAAGAAACTGCTACCTAATCCTTATGCAGGAGATTGAACATTACATCCTGATATGCACCTAATCTATGTGGATGAAGTTTGTGGATTATTTAAGCTTGCAAGTATGGCGAAGGATGTTTTCAAGAAGAAGGTCTTCCCTCTATCTTTGAAGGGAAAGGCATTGACATGGTATAGGCTATTGGATGATATTGGATCATGGAACTACAACCGATTGAAATTGGAATTTCATCAGAAGTTTTATCCCATGCATCTAGTTCATCATGATCGGAATTATATATATAATTTTTGGCCTCGTGAAGGAGAAAGTATCGCTCAAGCTTGGGGGAGGCTTAAGTCAATGTTATATTCATGCCCCAATCATGAGATCTCAAGAGAAATTATTATTCAAAAAAATTATGCTCGGCTTTCTCATAATGATCGATCCATGCTTGATACTTCTGAAGGAAATATGCCCTAGAGGAAATAATAAAGTTGTTATTTATATTTCCTTATATCATGATAAATGTTTATCAATGCTAGAATTGTATTAACCGAAAACTTGCTACATGTGTGGATACATGGACAAAACATAGTGTCCCTAGTAAGCCTCTACTAGACTAGCTCGTTAATCAAAGATGGTTAAGTTTTCTAACCATAGACATGTGTTGTCATTTTATGAACGGGATCACATCATTAGTAGAATGATTTGATGGACAAGACCCATCCGTTAGCTTAGCATAATGATCGTTAAGTTTTATTGCTATTGCTTTCTTCATGGCATATACATATTCCTTTAACTATGAGATTATGCAACTCCTGGATACCGGAGGAATACCTTGTGTGCTATCAAACATCACAACATAACTAGGTGATTATAAAGATACTCTACAGGTATCTCAGAAGGTGTTTGTTGGGTTGGCATAGATCAAGATTAGGATTTGTCACTCCGAGTATGGGAGAGGTATCTTCGGGCCCTCTCGGTAATGCACATCATAATAAGCCTTGCAAGCAATGTGACTAATGAGTTAGTTGCAGGATGATGTATTATGGAACGAGTAAAGAGACTTCCCGATAATGAGATTGAACTAGGTATGAATATACCGACGATCGAATCTCGGGAAAGTAACATACCGATGACAAAGGGAATTACACATGTTGTCATTGCGGTACGACCGATAAAGATCTTCGTAGAATATGTAGGAACCAATATGAGCATCCAGGTTCCGCTGTTGGTTATTGACCGGAGAGGTGTCTCAGTCATGTCTACATAGTTCTCGAACCCATAGGGTCCGCACGCATAACATTCGATGACAATTTTGTATTATATGAGTTATGTGATTTGGTGACCTAATGTTGTTTGGAGTCCCGGATGAGATCACAGACATGACGAGGAGTGTAGAAATGGTCGAATGATATAGATTCATATGTAGGACGATAGTATTTGGACACCGGAAGTGTTCCAGGGGTATAGGGTACGTATCGGGTCACCGAAAGGGGTTCCGGCTACCCCCGACAAACTATATGGGCCTATTGGGCCACGAGGGGAAATACAGCAGCCAGTATGGGCTACTGCATCCCCCTTGCTGGCCGAATAGGAAGGGGAAAGGAAAAGGGGAAGAGAGAAGGAAGGGGAGGCAATTTGGCCTCCCCCTTCCTTCCCTCCTCTCTCCCCTTTCCTTCCCTCTCCGGAAAAGAAGGTAGGGGGGCGAATTGGACAAGGCCCCCAAGTATGATTCCTCCTACTTGGGGCGCCCATGGATGTCCCCCTCCCGCTCCCACCTATATATATGTGGGGAGGGGCGCTTAGAACACACAACAAACATTGTTAGCCGTGTGCGGCGCCCCCTCCACAGTTTACGCCTCCGATCATATTCACGTAGTGCTTAGGCGAAGCCCTACGTGGATCACTTCACCATCACCGTCACCACGCCGTCGTGCTGACAAAACTCTCCCTCGACACTTTGCTAGATCAAAAGTTCGATGGACGTCATCGAGTTGAACGTGTGCAGAACTCGGAGGTGTCGTATGTCTGGTGCTTGATCGGTCGGAACGAGAAGAAGTTCAACTACATAAACCGCGTTGTCAAACACTTTTGCTTTCGGTCTACGAGTGTACATGGACACACTCTTCCCCTCTCAGTTCTATGCAGCTCCTAGATAGATCTTGCGCGAGCGTAGGATTTTTTTTTGAAATTGCATGCTACGTTTCCCAACAGTGGTATCAGAGCCAAGTCTATGCGTAGATGATATGCACGAGTAGAAAACAAAGAGTTGTGGGCAGTGATCGTCATACTGCTTACCACCAATGTCTTATTTTGATTCGGAGGTATTGTTGGATGTAGCGGCCCGGACCAACCTTACATGACCATGTTCATGAGACCGGTTCCACCGACAGACATGCAACTAGTTTTGCATAAAGGTGGCTGGCGGATGTCTGTTTCTCCAACTTTAGTTGAATCAAATTTGACTGCGGTCGGTCCTTGTTGAAGGTTAAAACAGCAAACTTGATAAATCACCGTTGTGGTTTGATGTGTAGGTAAGAACGGTTCTTACTAGAAGCCCGTAGTAGCCACATAAAACTTGCAACAACAAAGTAGAGGACGTCTAGCTTGTTTTTGCAGGGGATTTTGTGATGTGATATGATCAAAACATGATATGATATACATTATTGTATGAGATGATCATGTTTTGTAAAAGTTATCGGCAACTAGGAGGAGCCTTATGGTTGTCGCTTTATTGTATGAAATGCAAACACCATGTAATTGTTTTACTTTATCACTATGCATTAGCGATAGTTGGCGAGACGACCATGACGCTATGATGGAGACCAAGGTGTTAAGCCGGTGACAATGGAGATCACAACGGTGCTTTGGAGATGGAGAACAAAAGCATAAGATGATGATGGCCATATCATGTCACATATTTTGATTGCATGCAATGTTTTATCTTTTATGCATCTTATTTTGCTTAGTACGGCGGTAGCATTATAAGATGATCCCTTAACTAAATTTCAAGGTATAAGTCTTCTCCCTGAGTATGCACCGTTGCGAAAGTTCTTCGTGCTGAGACACCACGTGTTGATCGGGTGTGGTAAGCTCTACGTTCACATACAACTGGTGCAAGACAGTTTTGCACATGCGGAATACTCGGGTTAAACTTGACGAGCCTAGCATGTACAGACATAGCCTCAGAACACTGGAGACCGAAAGGTCGAACGTGAATCATATAGTTGATATGATCAACATAGAGATGTTCACCATTGAAGAGTACTCCATCTCACGTGATGATCAGACATGGTTTAGTTGATTTGGATCACGTAATCATTTAGATGACTCGAGGGATGTCTATCTAACTGGGAGTTCTTAAGTAATATGATTAATTGAACTTAATTTATCATGAACTTAGTCCTGATAGTTTTTGCATATCTATGTTGAAGATCAATAGCTCGCGTATAGCTCCCCTGTTTTATTTTTGATATGTTCCTAGAGAAAACTAAGTTGAAAGATGATAGTAGCAATGATGCGGACTGGGTCCGTGATCCAAGGTTTATCCTCATTGCTTCACAGAAGAATTATGTCCTTGATGCAGCACTAGGTGACGAACCTGTTGCAGGAGTAGATGCAGACGCTATGAACGTTTTACAAGCTCGGTATGATGAATAATTGATAGTTTAGTGCACCATGCTTTACGGCTTAGAACCGGGACTTCAAAAATGTTTTGAATGCCATGGAGAATATGAGATGTTCCAAGAGATGAAATTGGTATTTCAGACTCATGGCCATGTCGAGAGGTATGAGACCTCTGACAAGTACTTTTCCTACATGATGGAGGAGAATAGCTCAACCAGTGAGCATGTGATCAGAATGTCTGGGTACTACAATCGCTTGAATCAAGTTGGAGTTAATCTTCCATATAATATAGTGATTGACAGAGTTCTCTAGTCACTATGACCAAACTACTAGAACTTCATGATGAACTATAATATGCAAGGGACGACGAAAATGATTCCCGAGCTCTTCCCGATGCTGAAATCGGCGAAGGTAGAAATCAAGAAAGAGCAACAAGTTTTGATGGTTAACAAAACCACTAGTTTCAAGAAAAAGGTCGAGGGAAAGAAAGGGAACTTCGAAAAGAATGGCAAGAAAGTTGCCACTCCCATGAAGAAGCCCAAAGCCAGGCCCAAGCCTGAAACTGAGTGCTTCTACTGCAAAGGAAATGATCACTGGAAGTGGAACTGCCCCAGATACTGGGCGGATAGGAAGGATGGCAAAGTGAACAAAGGTATATTTGATATACATGTTATTGATGTGTACTTTACTAGTGTTTATAGCAACCCCTCGGTATTTGATACTGGTTCAGTTGCTAAGAGTACTAACTTGAAACATGAGTTGCAAAATAAACAGAGACTAGTTAAGGACGAGGTGACGATGTGTGTTGGAAGTGATTCCAAGGTTGATAAGATCACCATCGTACACTCCCTCTACATTTGGGATTAGTGTTGGACCTAAATAAATGTTATTTGGTGTTTGCGTTAAGCATGAATATGATTAGATCATGTTTATTGCGATACGGTTATTCATTTAAGCCAGAGAATAATTGTTGTTCTGTTTACATGAATAAAACCTTCTATGGTCATACACCCAATGTAAATGGTTTATTGAATCTCAATCGTAGTGATACACATATTCATAATATTTGTGCCAAAATATGCAAAGTTGATAATGATAGTGCAATATATTTATGGCACTACCGTTTAGGTCATATTGGTGTAAAGCGCATGAAGAAACTCCATGCAGATGGACTTTTGGAGTCAATTGATTATGAATCATGTGATACTTGCGAACCATGCCTCATGGGCAAGATGACTAGAACTCCGTTCTCTGGAACAATAGAGCAAGCCAATGACTTATTGGAAATAATACATACCGATGTATGCGGTCCAATGAGTGTTGAGGCATGCGGCGGGTATCGATTTTTTTTGACCTTCACAGATGATTTGAGAAGATATGGGTATATCTACTTAATGAAACACAAGTCTGGAACATTTGGAAAGTTCAAAGAATTTCAGAGTGAAGTGGAGAATCATCGTAACAAGAAAAAAAGTTTCTACGATCTGATCGCGGAGGTGAATATTTGAGTTACGAGTTTGGCCTTCATTTAAAAACAATGTGGAATGGTTTCACAACTCACACCACCTGGAACACCACAGCGTAATGGTGTGTCCGAGCGTCGTAACCGTACTTTATTAGATATGGTGCGATCTATGGTGTCTCTTACCGATTTACCACTATTGTTTTGGGGTTATGCATTAGAGACAGCTGCATTCACGTTAAATAGGGCACCGTCTAAATCCGTTGAGATGACACCGTATGAACTGTGGTTTGGCAAGAAACCTAAACTGTCATTTATTAAAGTTTGGGGTTGCGACACTTATGTCAAAAGGCTTCAGCCTGATAAGCTCGAACCCAAATCGGAGAAGTGCATCTTCATGGGATACCCAAAATAAACTGTTGGGTACACCTTCTATCACAGATCCGAAGGCAAGATCTTTGTTGCTAAGAATGGATCCTTTCTAGAGAAGGAGTTTCTCTTGAAAGAAGTGAGTGGGAGGAAAGTAGAAATTGATGAGGTAATTTTACCTTCTCTCAAATTGGAAAGTAGCACATCAGTGAAATCCGTTCCCATGATGCCTACACCAACTAGTGAGGAAGCTAATGATGATGATCATGAAACTTCAGATCAAGTTGCTATTGGACCTCGTAGGTCGAATTGAGCATGTTCCGTACTAGAGTGGTACGGTAGTCCTGTCTTGGAAGTCATGTTACTAGACCATGACGAACCTACGAACTATGAAGAAGCTATGATGAGCCCAGATTCTGACAGATGGCTTGAGGCCATGAAATCTAAGATAGGATCCATGTATGAGAACAAAGTTTGGACTTTGGTGGACTTGCCCGATGATCGGCAAGCCATAGAGAATAAATGGACCTTCAAGGGGAAGATTGACGCTGATGGTAATGTTATTATCCATAAAGGTTTTCGACAAGTTCAAGGAGTTGACTACGATGGGACTTTCTCACTCGTAGCGATGCTTAAGTCCGTCCGAATCATGTTAGCAATTGCCACATTATGAAATCTGGCAAATGGATGTCAAAACTGCATTCCTTATTTGATATCACAAACAAGAGTTGTATATGATGCGACTAGAAGGTTTTGTCAATCCTAAAGGTGCTATCAAAATGTGCAAGCTCCATCAATCCATCTACGGACTAGTGTAAGCATCTCGGAGTTGGAATATATGCTTTGATGAGTTAATCAAAGCATATAGTTTTATGCAGACTTGCGGTCAAGCCTGTATTTACAAGAAAGTGAGTGGGAGCACTACAACCTTGCTGATAAGTATATGTGAATGGCATATTGTTGATCGGAAATGATGTAGAATTTTCTGGAAAGCATATTACAAGAGTGTTTGAAAGGATTTTTTTCAAACAAAGACCTCAGTGAAGCTGCTTACATATTGGGCATCAAGATCTATAGAGATAGATCAAGAAGCTTGATAAGATTTTTCAATGAGTACATACCTTGGCTAGATTTTGAAGTAGTTCAAAATGGAACAGTCAAATAAGGAGTTCTTGCCTGTATTTCAAGGTGTAAAGTTGAGTAAGACTCAAAACCCGACCACGACAGAAAATAGAAATAGAATAAAGTCATTCCCTATGCCTCGGCCATAGGTTCTATAAAGTATGATATGTTGTGTACTAGACCTATTGTGTACCTTGCCATGAGTTTGGCAAGGGGGTACAATAGTGATCCAGGAGTGGATCACTGGACAACGGTCAAAGTTATCCTTAGTTACCTAAGAGGACTAAGGTAATATTTCTCGGTTATGGAGGTAATAAAGAGTTCGTCGTAAAGAGTTACGCCGATGCAAGCTTTTACATCGATCCGGATGACTCTGAGTCTCAATTTGGATACATATTAAAAGTGGGAGCAATTAGCTAGAGTAGCTCCATGCAAAGCATTGTAGACATAGAAAATTTGTAAAATACATACAGCTCTGAATGTTGCAGACCCGTTGACTAAACTTCTCTCACAAGCAAAACATGATCACACCTTAGTACTCTTTGGGAGTTAATCACATAGCGACATGAACTAGATTATTGACTCTAGTAAATCCTTTGGGTGTTAGTCACATGGCGATGTGAACTAATCACATAAAGATTTGAACTATTGGTATTAAATCACATGACGATGTGAACTAGATTATTGACTTTAGTGCAAGTGGGAGACTGGAGGAAATATGCCCTAGAGGCAATAATAAAGTTGTTGTTTATATTTCCTTATATCATGATAAATGTTTATTATTCATGCTAGAATTGTATTAATCGGAAACTTGATACATGTGTGGATACATAGACAAAACACAGTGTCCCTAGTAAGCCTCTACTAGACTAGCTCATTAATCAAAGATGGTTAAGTTTCCTAACTATAGACATGTGTTGTCATTTGATGAATGGGATCACATCATTAGGAGAATGATGTGATGGACAAGACCCATCCATTAGCTTAGCATAATGATCGTTAAGTTTTATTGCTATTGCTTTCTTCATGGCATATACATATTCCTTTGACTATGAGATTATGAAATTCCCGGATACCGAAGGAATACCTTGTGTGCTATCAAACATCACAACATAACTGGGTGATTATAAAGATGCTCTGCAGGTATCTCCGAAGGTGTTTGTTGGGTTGGCATAGATCGAGATTAGGATTTGTCACTCCGAGTATCAGAGAGGTATCTTTGGGCCCTCTCGGTAATGCACATCATAATAAGCCTTACAAGAAACATGACTAATCAGTTAGTTGCGGGATGATGTATTACGGAACGAGTAAAGAGACTTGCCGATAACGAGATTGAACTAGGTATGAAGATACCGACGATCGAATCTCGGGCAAGTAACATACCAATGACAAAGGGAATTATGTATGTTGTCATTGCGGTACGACCAATAAAGATCTTCATAGAATATGTAGGAACCAATATGAGCATCCAGGTTCTACTATTGGTTATTGACCGGAGAGGCGTCTCAGTCATGTCTACATAGTTCTCGAACCAGTAGGGTCTGCATGCCTAACATTCGATGATGATTTTGTATTATATGAGTTATGTGATTTGGTGACCGAATGTTATTCGGAGTCCCGGATGAGATCATGGACATGAATAGGAGTCTCGAAATGGTCAAGTGGTAAAGATTCATATATAGGATGATAGTATTTGGACACCAGAAGTGTTCCAGGGGTACAGGGTACGTATCTGGTGATCGGAAGGGGTTCTGGGCTACCCCGGCAAACTATATGGGCCTATTGGGCCAAGGGGGGAAACTAGCAGCCAGCATGGGCTGCTACACCCTCTTGCTAGCCGAATAGGAAGGGGAAAGGAAAAGGGGAAGAGAGAAGGAAGGGAAGGCAATTCGGCCTCCCCCTTCCTTCCCTCCTCTCTCCCCTTTCCTTCCCTCTCCGGAAAAGATGGTAAGGGGGGTGAATTGGACAAGGCCACCAAGTAGGATTCCTCCTACTTGGGGCACCCCATGGATGTCCCCCTCCCCCTCCCACCTATATATATATGTGGGGAGGGGGCGCCTAGAACACACAACAAACATTTTGAGCCATGTGCGGCGCTCCCCTCCACAGTTTACGCCTCTGGTCATATTCACATAGTGCTTAGGTGAAGCCTTGCATGGATCATTTGACCATCATCGTCACCATGCCGTCGTGCTAAAGGAACTCTCCCTCAAAACTTTGCTGGATCAAGAGTTCGAGGGACGTCATAGAGCTGAACGTGTGAAGAATTCGGAGGTTCCGTATGTTCGGTGCTTGATCGGTCAGAACGAGAAGTTCGACTACATCAACCGCGTTGTCAAACTCTTCCGCTTTCGGTCTACGAGGTTATGTGGACACACTCTCCCCCTCTCGTTGCTATTCATCTCCTAGATAGTTCTTTCGTGAGCATAGGAAATCTTTTGAAATTGCATGATACATTTCCCAACAACTTCTTGTACTGGTTCCTATATGAAGAATGATATTGAATTCAAATGGGGTTTATTGGAAATAATTAAACGCAACTCTGAAGATTGGATCTCGACGAAGGTAAGGAGTCAGGTATAAATCTTAAGTTCGATTGTGTTAAATCTTTTATGGATACCGACGCTTTCGTGATTTTAGCACTAAATTGACTCTGAGATAGTAGCTTCTTTTTGTGAATCATTTGCTACTCATGTTGATCTGCCTAAGGAGAAGTGGTTTAAATATCATCCTCCCATTTAAGTTAAAGTAGCTGAACCTATTAAAGTTGAAGAAGGAACTATTATTCATAATGTTGATCCTATTGTTCCTACTGCTTACATTGAGAAGCCACCATTCCCTGTTAGTATAAAGGATCATGCTAAAGCATCAACTGTGGTTAACAAAAGTAATATTAGAACACCAAAGCCCTCTGAGCAAATAGAGTTGAACCTAGTATAGCTATTGTTAAATATCTCTTGGTTGATAATATTGATGAGAATGTTATTTATTTCTATGATGAAGCTGCTAGAATTGCTAAACCCGATACTAAAGATAAACATAGACCTGTTGTTGGCATGCTTGTCGTTTCTGTTAAAATAGGAGATCATTGCTATCATGGCTTATGTGACATGGGTGCTAGTGTGAGTGCAATACATTTTACCTTATATAAAGAAATTATGAATGATATTGCACTTGTTGAGATAGAAGATATTGATGTTACTATTAAGCTTGCCAATAGAGATACTATATCACCAATTGGGATTGTAAGAGATGTTGAAGTCTTGTGTGTAAAAATTAAATATCCTACTGATTTTCTTGTTCTTGGTTCCCCACAAGATGATTTTTGTCCCATTATATTTGGTAGACCTTTCCTGAATACTATTAATGCTAAGATAGACTGCGAGAAAGACATTGTTACTCTTGGTTTGGGGGATATGTCTCATGATTTTAATTTCTCTAAATTTCGTAGACAAACCCATGATAAAGAATTGCCTAGTAAGGATGAAATTATTGGTCTTTCTTCTATTGCTGTGCCTCCTATTAATCCCTTGGAACAATATTTGCTAGACGATGAAAATGATATGTTTATGAATGAAAGAAGGGAAATAGATGAAGTATTCTTTAATCAGGGACCTATTTTGAAACACAATTTGCCTGTTGAAATCCTTGGGGATCCTCCTCCACCTAAGGGTGATCCCGTGTTTGAGCTTAAACAATTACCTGATACTCTAAAATATGCTTATCTTGATAAAAAGAAGATATATCCTATTATTATTAGTGCTAACCTTTCAGAGCATGAAGAAAAGAAATTATTGAAAACTCTAAAAAAAGCATCGTGCCGCTATTGGATATACTCTCGATGATCTTAAGGGCATTAGTCCCACTTTATGCCAGCACAAGATTAAATTGGAAAAGGATGCTAAACTAGTTGTTGATCATCAACGACGGTTAAATCCTCAGATGAAAGAAGTGATAAGAAATGAAATACTAAAGCTTCTAGAGGTAGGTACAATTTATCCTATTGCTGATAGTCAATGGGTAAGTCCTGTTCATTGCGTCCCTAAGAAGGGAGGTATTACTGTTATTCCTAATGATAAGAATGAATTGATTCCACAAAGAATTGTTACATGATATAGAATGGTAATTGATTTTTGCAAATTGAATAAAGCTACTAGAAAAGATCATTACCCTCTACCTTTTATTGATCAAATGATATAAAGATTTTATCCAAACATACTCATTTTTGCTTTCTAGATGGTTATTCTGGTTTCTCTCAAATACCTGTGTCAAAAGAAGATAAAGAGAAAACCACTTTTACTTGCCCTTTCGGTACCTTTGCTTATAGATGTATGAATTTTGGTTTATGCAATGCACCTGCTACCTTTCAAAGATGTATGACTTCTATATTCTCTGATTTTTGTGAAAAGATTGTTGAGGTTTTCATGGATGATTTCTCCATTTACGGAACTTCTTTTGATGATTGCTTAAGCAACCTTAATCGAGTTTTGTAGAGATGTGAAGAAACCAATCTTGTCTTGAATTGGGAGAAGTGCCAATGGTCAATGAAGGTATTGTCTTGGGGAATAAAATTTCTGAAAGAGGTATTGAAGTGGATAAAGCTAAAGTAGATGCTATTGAAAAGATGCCGTGTCCTAAAGATATCAAAGGTATAAGAAGTTCCCTTTGTCATGCTGGTTACTAAGGAGGTTTGTTAAGGACTTCTCTAAAATTTCTAGGCCACTCACCAATCTCCTGCAAAAAAATGTTCCTTTTATTTTCGATGATGATTGTGTAGAAGCATTTGAAATACTTAAGAAATCCTTGATTTCTGCTCCTATTGTTCAGCCACCTGATTGGAATTTACCCTTTGAGGCCTCTTTTGGTTCATAGGATAGGATTATCATAGGAATAGGAATCTTGTAGGAAATGAGATGACATGTATCTCAAATCCTATGAGTAGGAATAGGAAACAAGATGTCATTTGGTTGACACCAAAGGAATTTTTCCACTGAGTCTAGGCTCTTTTTTATTTTCCTATGAAATGTGGAGGATAGGAACCAATCCTATGTAGGAATAGGAATCCATTCCTATGAACCAAAGGGCTCTAAAGGAAAAAATCCTATAAGAATCCTATCCTCTAGAATTCCTACGAAATTCCTCTAAACCAAAGGAGGCCTGAGATTATGTGTGATGCTAGTGATTATGCTGTTGGTGCTGTTCTAGGACAAAGAGTTGATAAGAAATTAAATGTTATTAGTATACTAGTAAAACTCTAGACAATGCCCAGAGAAATTATGCTACCACTGAAAATGAATTTTCAGCAGTTGTATTTGCATGTGATAAGTTCAAACCTTATATTGTTGATTCCAAAGTAACTGTTCACACTGATCATGCTGCTATTAAATATCTTATGGAAAAGAAAGATGCTAAACCTAGACTTATTAGATGGGTAATATTGCTACAAGAATTTGATTTGCATATTATTGATAGAAAGGGAGCTGAGAACCCTGTTGCAGACAATTTGTCTAGGTTAGAAAATGTTCTTGATGACCCACTACCTATAGATGATAGCTTTCCTGATGAGCAATTAAATGTCATAAATGCTTCTCATAATGCTCCATGGTATGCTGGTTATGTTAATTATATTGTTGCTAAATTTATACCACCTAGTTTCACATACCAACAAAAGAAAAAGTTTTTCTATGATTTAAGACATTACTTTTGGGATGATCCACACCTCTATAAAGAAGGAGTAGATGGTGTTATTATATGTTGTGTACCTGAGCATGAACATGGACAGATCCTACGCAAGTGCCACTCCAAGTCTTACGGAGGGTGCCATGCTGGAGATAGAACTGGACACAAGGTATTACAATCAAGTTTCTATTGGCCCACTCTCTTCAAGGATGCTCGTAAGCTTGTCTTATCTTGTGATGAATGCCAAAGAATTGGCAATATTAGTAGACGTCAGGAAATGCCTATGAACTATTCACTTATTATTGAACCATTTGATGTCCGGGGCTTTGATTATATGGGACCTTTTGAAGGAAATATGCCCTAGAGGCAATAATAAAGTTATTATTTATTTCCTTATATCATGATAAATGTTTATTATTCATGCTAGAATTGTATTAACCGGAAACATAATACATGTGTGAATACATAGACAAACAGAGTGTCACTAGTATGCCTCTACTTGACTAGCTCGTTGATCAAAGATGGTTATGTTTCCTAACCATAGACATGAGTTGTCATTTGATTAATGGGATCACATCATTAGGAGAATGATGCAATTGACTTGACCCATTCCGTTAGCATAGCACTTGATCGTTTATTTTGTTGCTATTGCTTTCTTCATGACTTATACATGTTCCTATGACTATGAGATTATGCAACTCCCGTTTACCGGAGGAACACTTTGTGTGCTACCAAACTTCACAACGTAACTGGGTGATTATAAAGGTTCTCTACATGTGTCTCCGAAGGTACTTGTTGGGTTGGCGTATTTCGAGATTAGGATTTGTCACTCCGATTGTCGGAGAGGTATCTCTGGGCCCTCTCGGTAATGCACATCACTTAAGCCTTGCAAGCACTACAACTAATGAGTTAGTGGCGAGATGATGTATTACGAAACGAGTAAAGAGACTTGCCGGTAACGAGATTGAACTAGGTATTGAGATACCGACGATCGAATCTCGGGCAAGTAACATACCGATGACAAAGGGAACAACGTATGTTGTTATGCGGTCTGACCAATAAAGATCTTCGTAGAATATGTGGGAGCCAATATGAGCATCCAGGTTCCGCTATTGGTTATTGACCGGAGACGTGTCTCGGTCATGTCTACATAGTTCTCAAACCCGTAGGGTCCGCACGCTTAATGTTTCGATGACAGTTATATTATGAGTTTATGTGTTTTGATGTACCGAAGGAGTTCGGAGTCCCGGATGAGCTCGGGGACATGACGAGGAGTCTCGAAATGGTCAAGACGTAAAGATCGATATATTGGACGACTATATTCGGACATCGGAAAAGTTCCGAGTGATTCGGGTATTTTCGAGAGTACCGGGGAGTTACGGGAATTCGTATTGGGCCTTAATGGGCCATACGGGAAAGGAGAGAAAGGCCTCAAAGGGTGGCCGCACCCCTCCCCATGGGCTGGTCCGAATTGGACTAGGGAGGGGGGGTGCCCCCTTCCTCCCTTCTCCTTTCCCTTCCCTTTCCTTCCCTCCTACTCCTACTACTTGGAAGGGCTCCTAGTTCTACTAGGAAAGAGGGAATCCTACTCCCGGTGGGAGTAGGACTCTCCTAGGGCGTGCCATAGAGAGGGCCGACCCTCCCCCTCATCCACTCCTTTATATACGGGGGCAGGGGGCACCCCATAGACACAACAATTGATCATTGATCTCTTAGCCGTGTGCGGTGCCCCCTCCACCATAATTCACCTCGACAATACTGTAGCGGTGCTTAGGCGAAGCCTTGCGTCGGTAGAACATCAACATCGTCACCACGCCATCGTGCTGACGAAAGTCTCCCTCAACACTCGGCTGGATCGGAGTTCGAGGGACGTCATCGAGCTGAACATGTGCTGAACTCGGAGGTGCCATGCGTTCGGTACTTGATCGGTCGGATCGTGAAGACGTACGACTACATCAACCGCGTTGTGCTAACGCTTCCGCTTTCGGTCTATGAGGGTACGTGGACAACACTCTCCCCTCTCGTTGCTATGCATCACCATGATCTTGCGTGTGCATAGGATTTTTTTTGAAATTACTACGTTCCCCAACAGTGGCATCTGAGCCTGGTTTTATGCGTATATGTTATATGCACGAGTAGAACACAAGTGAGTTGTGGGCGATATAAGTCATACTGCTTACCAACATGTCATACTTTGGTTCGGCGGTATTGTTGGATGAAGCGGCTCGGACCAACATTACGCGTACGCTTACGCGAGACTGGTTCTACCGATGTGCTTTGCACACAGGTGGCTGGCGGGTGTCAGTTTCTCCAAATTTAGTTGAACCGAGTGTGGCTACGCCCGGTCCTTGCGAAGGTTAAAACAGCACCAACTTGACAAACTATCGTTGTGGTTTTGATGCGTAGGTAAGAACGGTTCTTGCTAAGCCCGTAGCAGCCACGTAAAACTTGCAACAACAAAGTAGAGGACGTCTAACTTGTTTTTGTAGGGCATGTTGTGATGTGATATGGTCAAGACATGATGCTAAATTTTATTGTATGAGATGATCATGTTTTGTAACTGAGTTATAGGCAACTGGCAGGAGCCATATGGTTGTCGCTTTATTGTATGCAACGCAATCGCCCTGTAATGCTTTACTTTATCACTAAGCGGTAGCGATAGTCGTAGAAGCATAAGATTGGCGAGACGACAACGATGCTACAATGGAGATCAAGGTGTCGCGCCGGTGACGATGGTGATCATGACGGTGCTTCGGAGATGGATATCACAAGCACAAGATGATGATGGCCATATCATATCACTTATATTGATTGCATGTGATGTTTATCTTTTATGCATCTTATCTTGCTTTGATTGACGGTAGCATTGTAAGATGACCTCTCACTAAATTTCAAGATAAAAGTGTTCTCCCTGAGTATGCACCGTTGCCAAAGTTCGCCGTGCCCAGACACCACGTGATGATCGGGTGTGATAAGCTCTACGTCCATCTACAACGGGTGCAAGCCAGTTTTGCACACGCGGAATACTCAGGTTGAACTTGACGATCCTAGCATATGCAGATATGGCCTCAGAACACTGAGATCGAAAGGTCGAGCGTGAATCATATAGTAGATATGATCAACATAGTGATGTTCACCATTGAAAACTACTCCATTTCACGTGATGACCGGTTATGGTTTAGTTGATTTGGATCACGTGACACTTAGATGATTAGAGAGATGTCTATCTAAGTGGGAGTTCTTAAGTAATATGATTAATTGAACTTTAATTTATCATGAACTTAGTCCTGGTAGTATTAGCATATCTATGTTGTAGATGAATAGCTCGCGTTTAGCTCCCCTGTTTTATTTTTGATATGTTCCTAGAGAAAACTAAGTTGAAAGATGTTAGTAGCAATGATACGGATTGGATCCGTGATCTGAGGTTTATCCTCATTGCTGCACAGAATAATTATGTCCTTAATGCACCGCTAGGTGACAAACCTATTGCAGGAGCAGATGCAGACGTTATGAATGTTTGGCTAGCTCAATATGATGACTACTTGATAGTTTAGTGCACCATGCTTAATAGCTTAGAATCGGGACTTCAAAGACGTTTTGAACGTCATGGACCATATGAGATGTTCTAGGAGTTGAAGTTAATATTTCAAACAAATACCCGAGTTGAGAGATATGAATTCTCCAACAAGTTCTATAGCTAAAACATGGAGGAGAATAGCTCAAGCAGTGAGCATGTGCTCAGATTGTTTGGGGTACTACAATCGCTTGAATCAAGTGGGAGTTAAATCTTCCAGATAAAATAGTGATTAACAAAATTCTCTAGTCACCATCACCAAGTTAGTAAAACTTCATGTGAATTATATAATGCAAGGGATGACGAAAGTAATTCCCAAGCTCTTCATGATGCTGAAATCGATGAAGGTAGAAATCAAGAAAAACATCAAGTGTTGATGGTTAACAAGACCACTAGTTTCAAGAAAAGGGCAAAGGGAAGAAGGGGAACTTCAAGAAGAACGGGAAGCAAGTTGCTGCTCGAGTGAAGAAGCCCAAGTATGGACCTAAGCCTGAGACTAAGTGCATCTACTGCAAAGGGACTGGTCACTGGAAGCGGAACTACCCCAAGTGATTGGCGGATAAGAAGGATGGCAAAGTGAACATAAGTATATTTGATATACATGGTATTGATGTGTACTTTACTAGTGTTTATAACAACCCCTCGGCATTTGATACTAGTTCAATTGCTAAGAGTAGTAACTCGAAACAGGAGTTGCAGAATAAACAGAAACTAGTAAAGGGCGAGGTGACGATGTGTGTTGGAAGTAGTTCCAAGATTGATATGATCATCATCGCACACTCCCTATACTTTCAGGAGTAGTGTTGAAACTAAATAAGTGTTATTTGGTATTTGTGTGGAGCATGAATATGATGCAATACGGTTATTCATTTAAATTAGAGAATAATTGTTGTTCTATTTACATGAATAAAACCTTCTATGGTCATACACCCAATAAAATGTTTTGTTGGATCTCGATCGTAGTGATACACATATTCATAATATTGAAACCAAAAGATGCAAAGTTAATAATGATAGTGCAACTTATTTGTGGCACTGCCGTTTAGGTCATATTGGTGTAAAGCGCATGAAGAAACTCCATCCTGATGGACTTTTGGAACCACTTGATTATGAATCAGTTGATGCTTGCGAACCATGCCTCATGGGCAAGATGACTAAGACTCCGTTCTCCGAAACAATGCATCAAGCAACAGATTTGTTGGAAATCATGCATGTGGTCCGATGAATATTGAAGCTCGCGGCAGGTATCATTATTTTCTGATCTTCACAGATGATTTGAGCAGATATGAGTATATCTACTTGATGAAACATAAGTCTGAAACATTTGAAAAGTTCAAAGAACTTCAGAGTGAAGTGGAAAATCATCGTGACAAGAAAATAAAGTTTCTATGATCTAATCGTAGAGACAAATATTTGAGTTATGAGTTTGGTCTTCAATTAAAACAATGTGGAATAGTTTCACAAAAATCATGCCACCTAGAACACCACAGCATAATGGTGTGTCCGAACGTCATAACCGTACTATTATTGGATATAGTGCAATCTATGATGTTTCTTACCGATTAACACTATAGTTCTGGGGTTATGCATTAGAGACAGCTGCATTCACGTTAAAAAGGGCACCATCTAAATCCGTTGAGACGACACCGTATGAACTGTGGTTTGGCAAGAAACCAAAGTTGTCATTTCTTAAAGTTTAAGGTTGCAATGCTTATGTGGAAAAGTTTCAACATGATAAGCTCAAACCCAAATCGGAGAAGTGCGTCTTCATAGGATACCAAAAAGAAAATGTTGGGTACACCTTCTATCACAGATCCAAAGGCAAGTTATGCATTGCTGAGAATGGATCCTTTCTAGAGAAGGAGTTTCTCTCGAAAGAAGTGAGTGGGAGGAAAGTAGAACTTGATGAGGTAACTGTACCTGCTCCCTTATTGGAAAGTAGTTCATCACAGAAATCTGTTTCTGTGACTCCTACACCAATTAGTGAGGAAGCTAATGATGATGATCATGTAACTTCAGATCAAGTTACTACCGAACCTCGTAGGTAAACCAGAGTGAGATCCGCACCAGAGTGGTACGGTAATCATGTTCTGGAGGTCATGTTACTTGACCATGACGAACCTACGAACTATGAGGAAGCGATGATGAGCCCAAATTCCATGAAATGGCTTGAGGCCATAAAATCTGAGATGAGATCCATGTATGAGAACAAAGTATGGACTTTGATTGACTTGCCCATTGATCGGTGAGCCATTGAGATTAAATGGATCTTCAAGAGGAAGACGGATGCTGATAGTAGTGTTACTATCTACAAAGCTAGAATTGTCGCAAAAGGTTTTTGACAAGTTCAAGGTGTTGACTACGATGAGAGTTTCTCACTCGTATCTATGCTTAAGTCTGTCCGAATCATGTTAGCTATTGCCGCATTTTATGAAATCTGGCAAATGGATAAACAAAACTGCATTCCTTAATAGGATTTATTAAAGAGTTGTATATGATGCAACCAGAAGGTTTTGTCGATCCTAAAGGTACTAACAAAATATGTAAGCTCCAGCGATCCATCTATGGATTGGTGCAATCATCTCGGAGTTGGAATATCGCTTTGATAAATTGATCAAATCATATAGTTTTATACAGACTTGCAGTGAAGCCTGTATTTACAAGAAAGTGAGTGGGAGCACTATAGCATTTCTGATAAGTATATGTGAATGACATATTGTTGATCAGAGATAATGTAGAATTATTCTGCAAAGCATAAAGGAGTGTTTGAAAGGAGTTTTTAAAGAAATACCTTGGTGAAGCTGCTTACATATTGAGCATCAAGATCTATAGAGATAGATCAAGACGCTTGATAAATTTTTCAATGAGTACATACCTTGACAAGATTTTGAAGTAGTTCAAAATGGAATAGTCAAAGAATGAGTTCTTGCCTGTGTTACAAGGTGTGAAGTTGAGTAAGACTCAAAACCCGACCACGGCAGAAGATAGAGAGAGAATGGAAGTCATTCCCTATGCCTCAGCCATAGGTTCTATAAAGTATGCCATGCTGTGTACCAGACCTATTGTATACCATGCCCTGAGTTTGGCAAAGGAGTACAATAGTGATCTAGGAGTAGATCATTGGACATTGGTCAAAATTATCCTTAGTGGAATAAGGATATGTTTCTCGATTATGGAAGTAACAAAAGGTTCATCGTAAAGGGTTACGTCGATGCAAATTTTGACACTGATCCAGGTGACTCTAAATCTCAATCTGGATACATATTGAAAGTGGGAGCAATTATCTAGAGTAGCTCTGTGCAGAGCATTGTTGACATAGAAATTTGCAAAATAGTTACGGATCTTAATGTGGCAGACCCGTTGACTAAACTTCTCTCACAAGCAAAACATGATCACACCTTAGTACTCTTTGGGTGTTAATCAGATAGCGATGTGAACTAGATTATTGACTCTAGCAAACCCTTTGGGTGTTGGTCACATGTCGATGTGAACTATGGGTGTTAATCACATGGTGATGTGAACTATTGGTATTAAATCACATGGCGATGTGAACTAGATTATTGACTCTAGTGCAAGTGGGAGACTGAAGGAAATATGCCCTAGAGGCAATAATAAAGTTATTATTTATTTCCTTATATCATGATAAATGTTTATTATTCATGCTAGAATTGTATTAACCGGAAACATAATACATGTGTGAATACATAGACAAACAGAGTGTCACTAGTATGCCTCTACTTGACTAGCTCGTTGATCAAAGATGGTTATGTTTCCTAACCATAGATATGAGTTGTCATTTGATTAACGGGATCACATCATTAGGAGAATGATGTGATTGACTTGACCCATTCCGTTAGCATAGCACTTGATCGTTTAGTTTGTTGCTATTGCTTTCTTCATGACTTATACATGTTCCTATGACTATGAGATTATGCAACTCCCGTTTACCGGAGGAACACTTTGTGTGCTACCAAACATCACAACGTAACTGGGTGATTATAAAGGTGCTCTACAGGTGTCTCCGAAGGTACTTGTTGGGTTGGCATATTTCGAGATTAGGATTTGTCACTCCGATTGTCAGAGAGGTATCTCTGGGCCCTCTCGGTAATGCACATCACTTAAGCCTTGCAAGCACTGCAACTAACGAGTTAGTTGCAGGATGATGTATTACGAAACGAGTAAAGAAACTTGCCGATAACGAGATTGAACTAGGTATTGAGATACCGACGATCGAATCTTGGGCAAGTAACATACCGATGACAAAGGGAACAACGTATGTTGTTATGCGGTCTGACTGATAAAGATCTTCGTAGAATATGTGGGAGCCAATATGAGCATCCAGGTTCCGCTATTGGTTATTGATCGGAGACGTGTCTCGGTCATGTCTACATAGTTCTCGAACCCGTAGGGTCCGCACGCTTAACGTTTCGATGAGAGTTATATTATGAGTTTATGTGTTTTGATGTACCGAAGGAGTTCGGAGTCCCGTATGAGATCGGGGACATGACGAGGAGTCTCGAAGTGGTTGAGACGTAAAGATCGATATATTGGACGACTATATTCGGATATCGGAAAGGTTCCGAGTGATTCGGGTATTTTCGAGAGTACCGGGGAGTTACGGGAATTCGTATTGGGCCTTAATGGGCCATATGGGAAAGGAGAGAAAGGCCTCAAAGGGTGGCCGCACCCCTCCCCATGGGCTGGTCCGAATTGGACTAGGGAGGGGGGCGCCCCCTTCCTTCCTTCTCCTTTTCCCTTCCCTTTCCTTCCCTCCTACTCCTACTACTTGGAAGGGCTCCTAGTTCTACTAGGAAAGAGGGAATCCTACTCCCGCTGGGAGTAGGGCTCTCCTAGGGCACGCCATAGAGAGGGCCGACCCTCCCCCTCCTCCACTCATTTATATACGGGGACAGGGGGCACCCCATAGACACAACAATTGATCATTGATCTCTTAGCCATGTGCGGTGCCCCCCTCCACCATAATCCACCTCGATAATACTGTAGCGGTGCTTAGGCGAAGCCCTGCGTCGGTAGAACATCAACATCGTCACCACGCCGTCGTGCTGACGAAACTCTCCCTCAACACTCAGCTGGATCGGAGTTCGAGGGACGTCATCGAGCTGAACGTGTGCTGAACTCGGAGGTGCCGTGCGTTCGGTACTTGATCGGTCGGATCGTGAAGACGTACGACTACATCAACCGCATTGTGTTAATGCTTCCGCTTTCGGTCTACGAGGGTACGTGGACAACACTCTCCCCTCTCGTTGCTATGCATCACCATGATCTTGCGTGTGCGTAGGAATTTTTTTGAAATTACTACGTTCCCCAACACCTTTTCCTTCCTCTAATAGGTATACACATATATCAGTTGTTGTTGATTATGTTACTAAATGGGTAGAAGCTATTCCAACTAGTAGTGCTGATCATAACACTTCTATTAAGATGCTTAAAGAAGTTATTTTTCCGAGGTTTGGGGTCACTAGATATTTAATGACTGATGGTGGTTCACATTTTATTCATGGCGCTTTCCGTAAAATGCTTGCTAAATATGATGTCAACCATAGAATTGCATCTCCATATCATCCTCAATCTAGTGGTCAAGTATAATTGAGCAATAGAGAGATTAAATTAATTTTGCAAAAGACTGCTAATAGATCTAGAAAGAATTGGTCTAAGAAACTTGATGATACTTTGTGGGCCTATAGAACTGCTTATAGGAATCCTATGGGTATGTCTCCATATAAAATGGTTTATGGAAAAGCATGTCATTTACCTCTTGAACTAGAACATAAGGCATATTGGGCTGTTAAAGAGCTCAACTATGATTTCAAACTTGCCGGTGAGAAGAGGTTATTTGACATTAGCTCACTTGATGAATGGAGAACCCAAGCCTATGAGAATACCAAGTTGTTTAAAGAAAAAGTTAAAAGATGGCATGACAAAAGGATACAAAAGCGTGAGTTTAATGTAGGTGATCATATTTTACTATACAACTCTCATTTAAGATTTTTTGCAAGAAAGCTTCTCCCTAAATGGGAAGGCCCTTACATCATCGAGGAGGTCTATCGTTACGGTGCCATAAAAATCAGCAACGCCGAAGGCACAAATACGAAGGTGATAAATGGCCAAAGAATCAACCATTATATCTCAGGTACCCCCATAAATGTTGAGACCAATATAATTGATACCGTAACACCGGAAGAGTACATAAGGGACACTTTCCAGAATGTTTCAAACTCCGAAAAGGAAGAGGTATGTGGTACGGTAAGTAAACAGACTCCAAAACATTTCCAATGATAAATTTTCTCCGTTTTGGAATATTTCAAAAATTAGGAAAATTAAAAATAGTCCGAAAGAGACACGAGGCAACCACAAGGGTGGAGGGCGCGCCCTTCCCCCCTGGGCGTGCCCCCCGACCCTGTGACTACCTCGTGTGCCCTCCGGACTCCGTTTTTCATGCAAAATACTTCTTATGGTCGGTAAAAATTTATTATATAATCTCCCAAAGGTTTTGACCACCGTACCACGACAATATCCTCTGTTTTCGTTTTGAGTTGCTCCTGCAGCAGATTCGGAGCAAGATGTCTTCGCAAGAGTCAGTCTGGGAGAGTTGGGTATCTCACCCTGCACCAGGCCCAAGAGCATACAATGATGCTAACCACTTTGGGCCAGCAACGGAGGAAGAGACGGAGGCTGACTCAAAAAGAGTGGATGCCATGGAGGAGGATCAAGAAGTTACTTCTCGTCTTCAAACCAGATTCATGCTGGAGGAACTTCAGAGCTCAGCAATACCAAATTCAGTTATTCCTCCCAATGCTAGATTTCTCTCTTACAAAAATATGAAAAAGAGTGTTGCCTTTTCTCCCGCAGCAAGGAAACATCCATGGGTGGATGGAGCTCTAGCCGTCATGAGTAAACTTCGCAAGGAAGTAATGGATCTTAAGCAGCAAATTAATAAGCTCGAGGAAGAGAATCGTATCCTAAGGGGCATCACCGCTAAGAATATCACATCACCACCCCCAAAGAAAGAGATCTAATTACATGGGTATGGGCACTCCCCTTGGCAACTGCCAAGCTTAGGGGAGTGCCCTGGTATCGTATCACCATCACACTTTATCTTTATCCTTTTCTCAGTTCGATCCTTTTGGTTATATCTTGATCTAGTAGAATAAAGTTTTAGTTTGATCTAGCTTTGAGTTTTGTCTCGATCTCTATCTATGTAATCGAGTCCTTGATCTATCTATCTATATATATATATATATAAGAAAGAGTAGTTTTGAGTTAAGGTCTTTGCTTTCTTGCTATGATCTTGAGGGAACTAGATAAAAAAAGGAAAAAGAAATAAAAAGATCATATATTGATCTTATGAAGAGTAATGACTTCACATATAAAGATTATGATGAATAAAAGTTGTTGAGAGTTGACAAACATAGTTTTGATCATTGTTGCAATTAATAGGAAGTAATAAAGAAAGAGAGGCTTCACATATAAATATATCTTGGACATCTTTTGTAATTGTGAGCACTCGTTAAAATATGACATGCTAAAAAGTTGATATTGGACAAGGAAGACGACATAATGGGTTATGTTTTCTTATATCTGAATAGAAGTTATATTGTCATGGACCATCCAACATGTTGAGCTTGTCTTTCCCTCTCATGCTAGCTAAATTCTTTGCACCAAGTAGAGATACTATTTGTGCTTCCAAACATTCCTAAACCCAGTTTTGCCATGAGAGTCCACCATACCTACCTATGGATTGAGTAAGATCCTTCAAGTAAGTTGTCATCAGTGCAAGCAATAAAAATTGCTCCCTAAATATGTATGATCTATTAGTGTGAAGAAAATAAACTTTATACGAACTTGTGATGTGGAAGAAATAAAAGCGACGAACTGCATAATAAAGGTCTTTATCACAAGCGGCAATATAAAGTGACATTCTTTTGCATTAAGATTTTGTGCATCCAACCATAAAAGTGCATGACAACCTCTGCTTCCCTCTGTGAAGGGCATATCTTTTACTTTTATCTCTTACCCTTATACAAGAGTCATGGTGATCTTCACCTTTCCTTTTACACTTTTTCCTTTGGCAAGCTCTATGTGTTGGAGAGATTCGGATATATATATATATATATCCACTCAGATGTAGGTTATCATAAAGTATTATTGTTGACATTACCCTTGAGGTAAAAGGTTGGGAGGCGAAACTATGATCCCCTATCTTTCTCTGTGTCTGATTGAAACTTTGTACCCATAAGTATCGCGTGAGTGTTAGCAATTGTGAAAGATTAAATGATAGTTGAGTATGTGGACTTGCTGAAAAGCTCTTATATTGACTCTTTTCGATGTTATGATAAATTGCAGTTGCTCCAATTGTTAGTTTTCAATAAAGTTTCTGATTCATACTTTATCTTGTGAATGAATTGTTACTTTAGCATAAGAAGTTATATGGCATTATATGTTGCTATTCTAAAGATGATCATGTTGCCCTCCTGTCCGTATTTTATTTTATCGACACCTCTATCTCTAAACATGTGGACATATTTATCGATATCGGCTTTCGCTTGAGGACAAGCGAGAGGTCTAAGCTTGGGGGAGTTGATACGTCCATTTTGCATCATGCTTTTATGTCAATATTTATTCCATTATGGGCTGTTATTACACATTATATCACAATACTTATACCTATTCTCCCTTATTTTGCAAGGTTTACATGAAGAGGGAGAATGCCGACAGCTGGAATTCTGGACTGGAAAAGGAGCAAATATTAGAGACCTATTCTACACAATTCCAAGAGTCCTGAAACTTCACAGAGCATGTTCTTGGAATATATAAAAAATATTGGGCGAAGAAAGAACCAGAGGGGGCCACCAGCCAGCCACAAGGGTGGAGGGCGTGCCCTACCCCCTGGACGCGCCCCGACCTTGGGGGGCCCCTGGCAGGCCTCTGGTGCCCATGTTTGGCTATATGGTGTCTTTTATCCTGGAAAAAATTAGAAGGAAGCTTTCGGGAAGAAGTGCTGCCGTCTCGAGGCGGAACCTGGGCATAACCAATCTAGGGCTCCGGCGGACCTGTTCTGCCGAGGAAATATCCCACCGGGAGGGGGGGGGAATCATCGCCATCGTCATCACCAACGATCTTCTCATCGAGAGGGGGTCAATCTCCATCAACATCTTCACTAGCACCATCTCCTCTGAAACCCTAGTTCATCTCTTGTATTCGATCTTGGTCCCAAAACCTCAGATTGGTACATGTGGGTTGCTAGTAGTGTTGATTACTCCTTGTAGTTGATGCTAGTTGGTTTATCCGGTGGAAGATTATATTTTTAGATCCTTAATGATAATTAATACTCCTCTGATCTTGATTATGAATATGCTTTGTGAGTAGTTATGTTTGTTCCTGAGGACATGGGAGAAGTCTTGTTATAAGTAATCATGTGAATTTGGTATTCATTTGATATTTTGATGAAATGTATGTTGTCTTTCCTCTAGTGGTGTTATGTGAACGTTGACTACATGACACTTCACCATTATTTGGGCCTAGGGGAAGACATTGGGAAGTAATAAGTAGATGATGGGTTGCTAGAGTGACAGAAGCTTAAACCCTAGTTTATGTGTTGCTACGTAAGGGGCTGATTTGGATCCATATGTTTCATGCTATGGTTAGGTTTACCTTAATTCTTCTTTCGTAGTTGCGGATGCTTGCAAGAGGGGTTAATCATAAGTGGGAGGCTTGTACAAGGAAGTGCAGCACCCAAGCACCGGTCCACCCACATATCAAATTATCAAAGTAACAAACGAGAATCATATGAGCATGATGAAAACTAACTTGACAACAATTCTCATGTGTCCTCGGGAGAGCTTTGCTTTATATAAGAGTTCGTACAGGCTTGTCCTTTGCTATAAAAAGGATTGGGCCACCTTGCTGCACCTTAGTTACTTTAGTTACTTGTCACCCATTATGATTTATCTTATCACAAAACTATCTGTTACCGATAATTTCAGTGCTTGCAGAGAATACCTTGCTGAAAACCACTTGTCATTTCCTTTTGCTCCTCGTTGGGTTCGACACTCTTACCTATCAAAAGGACTACGATAGATCCCCTATACTTGTGGGTCATCATTCTTCCATTTCTTCTCGGCCATGAAAACTTTAGCATCCCAGTGCTTGGATAACATGGCCTCTTTCTTCTTGGCCATCTCATCAATTTAATCTCTCAAAGTGATTGCCTCGGCTGTTCTCTTAACTCTTGCTTTCTCCTTCTTGTTTCCATCTGTTTTGTCCTTGTTTCGCTCTCCTCTTGGTGCATCATCACTATCATTGTCATCCTCAACTTCCAAATTGACGCATTTCTTTGGGGGGCATTCTTTATCCCTATCCCTCCACTTCTCACTATCCCGGAGCCATTGCCAACAATGATGAATATTGAATGACCGATCGTTAATGACCGGGGTTTTCTTGCAGTACCCATTGGCGATGTGATCCTACACACAAACATTGAGACAAGTATGGGCTCATACGCTTCATATAAACACGGCCAAAGACACCAAGATGAAGAAATACTCACATAATCATCAATAGTGATGCCACTTGGAGGTGCATTCTACACGACCTCCAAGCACCCACTCCAACAGCCGCAAGCTTTGTTGATGGTGTCCCAACAGCCTTGAAGCGACTTCAAGGTCTGACCGAAAGGGAATGGCATCATTTGGTGATACTTGTACTCGATTCTTTGCCAATAGTTTTCATAGCTTTGATCCTTGCTGACCACGACATCAAGAGAGATACACTCCCATGCTTGAACTTAGTGCACATCCTCCATCTCCGTGTAGTTGCCCGTCCTTCCTACCTTGGCATCATAGTTGGCCTCGTCGAGCACGTGCACGTCGTCATCACCGTCATTCTCTTTATCCACCTCCGCATCGACCTCAACGTGAGTCGTATAAAAATCGCCAAGGGGGCACTCAAATCCACCGTGCTCTCGGCCAACATCTCGGTATATGTGGAGGGCATACTTTGGCTACAAAATTTAATGGACAAAGCTCAAACAAGTGTTTCGAACAGCTGAAGCATATATCATTGGAGCAAAACAATCAAAAGAGAGAAATTTAGACCTCCCGGCCATTTCATCAAACACATTGTAGGCATGACTGGCGGAGTTGCAGTGAATGTGCATGCCGTGGCCGGCCGGAGGCAGAGTAGGATCCCGGCCCCTTGTTAGGATGGCCTTCTTCCTCGGTGCTTTCGCCCGCGCACCGGACGGGCCGATAGGGGAGTCTTCTTCCTCCCGCCTGTGGCCTTGGCCAGTGGAATTGGAGCGGGGCCGTAAGTCAGTTGTGCCATGCCGGTTGTGCCGCCTTGGACGAGGTGGTTCCCCTGCATCTTCCTCTTGAAGGCGGCGGTGGAAGGAGTTGGAGCAGCGGGAGGCACGGGCAGACAGAGCAACAGTTGTGGCGGCAATGGTGCATGATATGGGCCACCCGGTGATGTAGGGTGGAACCCTATACGGCCGATCTTTCACGAAAGGAGCGGATCCCGCGAAGAACACGAAGAACACGAGGGGAAATCACAAAGGGGAACACAAGAGGGACACTCAAACCAACAAGAACAATCACACATGTGCTAGATCCATGAACACAAAGGGAGATACATGATCCACGATCAACAAGGGATGATACATGGTAACCGGTTCTTCTCCGTGAGGAGGTCTTGAATCCAACATGGATCTTCTCCGTAGAGGGACTGTGCTACCTCTTGAGCACTGCGTTGGTTTTCCGTTGAAGAGGACAGGGTGATGCAGTAAAGTAGTGTAAGTATTCCCCTCAGTTTTTGAGAACCAAGGTATCAATCCAGTAGGAGATCACGCTCGAGTCCCACGCACCTACACAAACAAATAAGAACCTCACAACCAACGCGATAAAGGGGTTGTCAATCCCTTCATGGTCACTTACGAGAGTGAGATCTGATAGATATGATAAGATAATATTTTTGGTATTTTTATGATAAAGAGAAATGAAGATACAAAGTAAAATAAACAGCAATAGAAATAGCTAAGTGTTGGAAGATTAATATGATGGAAGATAGACCCGAGGGCCATAGGTTTCACTAGTGGCTTCTCTCAAGAGCATAAGTATTACGGTGGGTAAATGAATTACCGTCGAGCAATTGATAGAATTGAGCATAGTTGTGAGAATATCTTGGTATGATTATGTATATAGGCATCACGTCCGTAACAAGTAGACCGAAACGATTCTGCATCTACTACTATTACTCCACACATCGACCGCTATCCAGCATGCATCTAGAGTACTAAGTTCATAAGAACAGAGTAATGCTTTAAGTAAGATGACATGATGTAGAGGGATAAACTCATGCAATATGATATAAACCCATCTTTTTATCCTCGATGGCAACAATATAATACGTGTCGGTTCCCTTTCTGTCACTAGGATCGAGCACCGCAAGATTGAACCCAAAGCTAAGCACTTCTCCCATTGCAAGAAAGATCAATCTAGTAGGCCAAACCAAACTGATAATTCGAAGAGACTTGCAAAGATAAACCAATTGTACATAAAAGAATTCAGAGGAGATTCAAATATTGTTCATAGAACTTGCTCATAAACCCACAATTCATCGGATCTCAACAAACACACCGCAAAAGAAGATTACATCGAATAGATCTCCAAGAAGATCGAGGAGAATTTTGTATTGAGATCCAAAGAGAGAGAAGAAGCCATCTAGCTAATAACTATGGACCCGAAGATCTGAGGTAAACTACTCACACATCACCGGAGAGGCCATGGAGTTGATGTAGAGGCCCTCCGTGATCAATGCCCCCTCCGATGGAGCTCCGGAAAAGGCCCCACGATGGGATCTCTCGGGTACAGAAGGTTGCGGCAGTGGAATTAGGTTTTCATGGTGCTCCTGGATGTTTGGGGGGTACGTGGATATATATAGGAGGAAGAAGTACGTCGGTGGACAACGAGGGGCCCACGAGGGTGGAGGGTGCGCCCAGGGGGGTAGGTGCGGCCCCTGCCTCGTGCCCTCCTCGGTCGTTTCTTGACGCCCACTCCAAGTCTCCTGGATCACGTTTGTTGAGAAAATCACGTTCCCGAAGGTTTCATTCCGTTTGGACTCCGTTTCATATTCCTTTTCTACGGAACACTGAAATAGGCAAAAAAACAACAATTTGGGCTGGGCCTCCAGTTAATATAAAAGTGTAAAATAAATCCTATTAACATCCAAAACAGATAATATAATAGCATGGAACAATAAAAAATTATAGAGACGTTGTAGACGTATCAAGCATCCCCAAGCTTAATTCATGCTCGTCCTCGAGTAGGTAAATGATAAAAACAGAATTTTTGATGTGGAATGCTTCCTAACATATTTATCAATGTAATTTTTCTTTATTGTGGCAAGAATGTTCAGATCCAAAAGATTCAAGATAAACGTTTAATATTGACATAAAAATAATAATACTTCAAGCATACTAACTAAGCAATCAAGTCTTCTCAAAATAACATGGCCAAAGAAAGTTCATCCCTACAAAATCATATAGTTTGGTCATGCTCCATTTTCATCACACAAGAAAGCTCTCATCATGCACAACCCCGATGACAAGCCAACCAATTGTTTCACACTTTAGTAATCTCAAACTTTTTTCAACTTTCACGCAATACATGAGCGTGAGCCATGGATATAGCACTATGGGTGGAATAGAATATAATGAAGGGGGTTATGTGGAGAAGACAAGAAAGGAGAAAGTCTCACATCGACGCGGCTAATCAATGGGCTAGGGAGATGCCCATCAATTGATGTCAATGCAAGGAGTAGGGATTGCCATGCAACAGATGCACTAGAGCTATAAATGTATGAAAGCTCAACAAAAGAAACTAAGTGGGTGTGCATCCAACTTGCTTACTCACGAAGACCTAGGGCACTTGAGGAGGCCCATTGTTGGAATATACAAGCCAAGTTCTATAATGAAAAGTTCCCACTAGTATATGAAAATGACAAAACAAGAGACTCTCTATCATAAAGATCATGGTGCTACTTTGAAGCACAAGTGTGGAAAAAGTACATTAGCATTGCCCCTTTTTATTCTCTTTTTTTGGGCCTTTTTTTTCTTTTTTGGCCTTTCTTCTCTCTTTTTTTGGACAATGCTGTATTAATGATGATCATCACACTTCTATTTATTTACAACTCAATGATTACAACTCGATACTAGAACAAGATATGACTCTATATGAATGCCTCCGGCGGTGTACCAAGATGCAATGACTCATGAGTGACATGTATGAAAAATTATGAATGGTGACTTTGCCACCAATACGATGTCAACTACATGATCATGCAAGGCAATATGACAATGATGATGCATGTCATAATAAACGGAACGGTGGAAAGTTGCATGGCAATATATCTCGGAATGGCTATGGAAATACCATAATAGGTAGGTATGGTGGCTGTTTTGAGGAAGATATAAGGAGGTTTATGTGTGATAGAGCGTATCATATCACGGGATTTGGATGCATCGGCGAAGTTTGCACCAACTCTCAAGGTGAGAAAGGGCAATGCACGGTACCGAAGAGGCTAGCAATGATGGAAGGGTGAGAGTGCGTATAACCATGGACTCAACATTAGTCATAAAGAACTCACATACTAATTGCAAAAATCTACAAGTCATAAAAAACCAAGTATTACGCGCATGCTCCTAGGGAATAGATTGGTAGGAAAAGACCATCGCTCGTCCCCGACCGCCACTCATAAGGAAGACAATCAAATGACACCTCATGTTTCAAATTTGTTACACAACGTTTACCATACGTGCATGCTATGGGACTTGCAAACTTCAACACAAGTACTTCTCAAATTCACAACTACTCAACTAGCACAACTTTAATATCACTATCTCCATATCTCAAAACAATCATCAAATATCAAACTTCTCTTAGTATTCAATGCACTTATATGAATTTTTTTATTATTCCTAAAAGCAAATTGCCATGTTGTTATAAAGGACTCTCAAAATAATATAAGTGAAGCATGAGAGATCAATTATTTCTATAAAATAAAACTAGCGATGTGCTCTAAAAGATATAAGTGAAGCACTAGAGCAAAAACTATATAGCTCAAAAGATATAAGTGAAGCACACAGAGTAGTCTAATAAATTTCAAATCATGTGAGTCTCTCTCAAAAGGCGTGTAAAAAAAGGACTATTGTGGTAAATTAAAAATCAAAGACTCAAATCATACAAGGCGCTCCAAGCAAAACACATATCATGTGGCGAATAAAAATATAGCTCCAAGTAAAGTTACCGATAAACGAAGACGAAAGAGGGGATGCCTTCCGGGGCATCCCCAAGCTTAGGCTTTTTGGTTTCCTTGTATTTTACCTTGGAGTGCCATGGGCATCCCCAATCTTAGGCTCTTGCCACTCCTTGTTCCATAATCCATCAAATCTTTACCCAAAACTTTAAAACTTCACAACACAAAACTTAAATAGAAAATCTCGTGAGCTCCGTTAGCGAAAGAAAACAAAACACCTCTTCAAGGTACTGTAATGAAATCATTCTTTATTTATATTGGTGTTAAACCTACTGTATTCCAACTTCTCTATGGTTTATAAACTCTTTTACTAGCCATAGATTCATCAAAATAAGCAATCAACACACGAAAAACAGAATCTGTCAAAAACAGAACCGTATGTAGTAATCTATAACTAACGCAAAATTATGGAACCCCAAAAATTCTAAAATAAATTTCTGGACGTGAGGAATTTATCTATTAATCATATTCAAAAAGAATTAACTAAATATCACTTGCCAAATAAAAATGGCAGCAATTCTTGTGAGCGCTAAAGTTTCTGTTTTTTTACAGCAAGATCAAAAAGACTTTCCCAAGTCTTCCCAACGGTTCTACTTGGCACAAACACTAATTAAACACAAAAAACACAACCAAAACATATGCTAGATAAATTATTTATTACTAAACAGGAGAAAAAAATCAAGGAATAAAAATAAAATTGGGTTGCCTCCCAACAAGCGCTATCGTTTAACGCCCCTAGCTAGGCATAAAAGCAAGGATAGATCTAGGTATTGCCATCTTTGGTAGGCAATCCATAAGTGGATCTCATAATAGATTCATATGGTAATTTAATTTTCTTTCTAGGGAAGTGTTCCATTCCTTTCTTTAACGGAAATTGGAATCTAATATTCCCTTCCTTCATATCAATAATTGCACCAATCGTTCTAAGGAAAGGTCTACCAAGAATAATAGGACATGAAGGATTGCAATCTATGTCAAGAATAATGAAATCTATGGGAACATAGTTCCTATTTGCAACAATAATAACATAATTAATTCTTCCCATAGGTTTCTTAATAGTGGAATCCGCAAGGTGCAAGTTTAAAGAACAATCATCAAATTCACGTAATCCTAGCAAATCACATAAAGTTTTCAGAATCATGGAAACACTGGCACCCAAATCACACAAAGCATAACATTCATGATCTTTAATTTTAATTTTAATAGTAGGTTCCCACTCATCATAAAGTTTTCTAGGGATAGAAACTTCCAACTCAAGTTTTTCTTCATAAGATTGCATTAAAGCATCAACGATATGTTTAGTAAAAGCTTTATTTGACTATAAACATGAGGAGAATTTAGCATGGATTGCAACAAGGAAATACAATCTATCAAAGAGCAATTATCATAATTAAATTCCTTGAAATCCAAAATAGTGGGTTCATTGATATCTAAAGTTTTGACCTCTTCAATCCCACTTTTACCAATTTTTGCATCAAGATCTAAAAACTCTGAATTTTTGGAACGCCTTCTAGGTAAATGTGGCTCATCTTCAGTCCCATCATTATGAAGATTCATATTGCAAAACAAAGATTTAATAGGAGATACATCAATAACTTTTAGATCTTCATCTTTATTTTCATAGAAACTAGAAGAACACGCTTTCACAAAGCAATCTTTCTTAGCACGCATCCTAGCGGTTCTTTCTTTGCACTCATCAATGGAAATTCTCATGGCTTTGAGAGACTCATTGATATCATGCTTAGGTGGAATAGATCTAAGTTTCAAATAGTCAACATCAAGAGAAATTCTATCCACGTTCCTAGCCAACTCGTAATTCTTAAGCAATTTTTCTTCAGGCAAAGCATTGAAATTCTTTTGCGAATTCATAAAATCCTTAACACTAGTCTAAAATTCAGAGGGCATCTTATTAAAATTTCCATAAGAATTGTTGTAGGAATTACCATAATTATTAGAGGAATTACTAGGAAATAGCCTAGAATTAAAATTACCTCTATACGTGTTGTTACCAAAAAAATTCCTACCAACAAAATTAACATCCATAGATTCATTATTATTCTCAATCAAAGTAGACAAAGGCATATCATTAGGATCAGTAGGAGCACTCTTATTAGCAAACAATTTCATAAGTTCATCCATCTTTCCACTCAAAACATTAATTTCTTCTATCACATGCACTTTTTTATTAGTAGATCTTTCGGTGTGCCATTGAAAATAATTAACCATAATATTATCTAGGAGTTTAGTAGCTTCTCCTAAAGTGATTTCCATAAAAGTGCCTCCCGCGGCCGAATCTAAAAGATTTCTAGAAGAAAAATTCAATCTGGCATAAATTTTTTGTATAATCATCCAAAGATTCAAACCATGTGTAGGGCAATTACGTATCATTAATTTAATCCTCTCTCAAGATTGTGCAACATGTTCATGATCAAGTTGCTTAAAATTCATAATATCGTTTCTAAGAGAGATGATCTTAGAGGGAGGAAAATACTTAGAGATAAAAGCATCTTTGCATTTATTCCATGAATCAATACTATTTTTAGGCAAAGACGTAAACCAAGCTTTAGCACGATCTCTAAGCGAAAACGGAAATAGCTTAAGTTTAACAATATCATTATCCACATCTTTGTAACATCACCAATTATCAATTTGGAATGTTATACATAGATCATCCTTGCATATCATATTTTATTGCATTTCGTCTCGCGATCCTCGAAATCCTAAGCAACTCAAGGACCCTCGGAGAGAGTTGGGGATTTCCCCGGTTTTCAAATTTGATTTTATCAAATTTCAAAATGAGGATTTTGGTTTTAATTATTTTTCCCTCCGAAAATATTTCATACTAATATATGAGAGGAGATAATATGACTTCTCCAAAATAAATGAAATATTGGAGGAAAAATATTAGAATCAAATTTTGCTTTTATTTGCAATTTTGGTTGCATTAGAAAAATTGCACATTTTCAAAATTGCATTTTAGGGCCAAGAAAATGTTCATCTCGTTCTAAATATTTTACTTAGACGGAGAAAATTTGTTCTGGCATTTTTAGAATTTTATTTTATTTTTTAGGATTTTTCTGAGTTTCGGTGGAATTATTTAAAAAAACGCGCCATGGCCTAGCTAGGCCAAAGCCCAGCGCCGGCCCACCTCACCCCGCGCCGTCGTCTCCTAGCGGGAGACCGCGCCGCCGCCGCCGAACCGGAGTCCGGCTCAGACTCCGTTCCCCGCGTCGTGCCCCCTTCCCCAAGGCACCGACCCTCCTCTTTAAAGGCCGACCCCGCGGCCCCTGGAGCCGCCACCCGCGCCGCGAGCCGCCGACCCCGTCGCCACTGCCGCGCCACCTCGCTGCCCCTTTGCCGCTGCCGCGCCGCCCCTCGCCGGAGCCGCCGTCGCCGCCCGTTGCCCGCGCCGTCGCCGCCCCGCGTTGCGCCGCCCCTCGCCGGAGCCGCCGCCGTGCCGGACCTCGCCGGAGGTTAGCGCAGTTCGGTTTTTTTAGAAAACCAGTTTGGTTTTCGTTAGAAAACCCTAGTAATTTTTTTTTGGTTCGCCGGTTTTTTTGGTTTTTCTGTTTAGCGGACGTTCGTTTTTAACGAACGGTTTTCGCTCGTTAGTTACAGATAACGAACGCTCTTTCGTTAGCCTGTTCGTCAGTTTTCTTTTATCGGATTAATCCGCGATTATTTCTGATCGTGATTTCTGATCCGATTTTCGTTCTAGTTTATCTTTTCGCTCGTTAGTTGGAATCAGGCGATTCAAGCGCCTAGATCTTCGTCTCGAGACCCTCTTTCCGTTTAACCAACTTGCACAAGTTTTTGCTACTGTAAAATTTGACCTAGGTCCAGATTAGTAAACATATCTTGTTTCTTTCGCCGTTTGAGTTTCGTTGCTCCGTTTGATTTGATTCTTTTTACAAACCGGAGTTCTTAAGTTGAACTTTCTAGTTAGATCTTTTTGTTTGAGATTTACCCGTGTTTCTTTGCTTGATTGCTTATGTATGTTATTGTTTGTTTGCGACAGAACTCTCGGAGTGCGAAGCGTGTTATTTGGAGTCTCTAGGTTATGCGGAGCGTCAGCAAGGCAAGTAACACTTTGATCATACCCCTTTATCACTCAGTTTTTATGCATTAGTTCCCATCCTCAAACATTGCATGGTTAGGATGTCATTAACATGTGGGTTGGGAAGTAGTTGATGAGGTAGAACCTATTACCCTGTTACATTTAAACCCTTGGGAGTTACTTCTGCGTGTTGCTTATATTGCTATGCTATGCTCGTAGACGTGGTTTGGGTGAGTGAAATCCATGACAGATGTGAGATTGATAATTAATATTTCAAATTAAGGTGGCAACTTAAATACACATCTGGGTGGATTGAGGCACCTGGAGTACCCAGTGTTGCCTGTATTTTTGGAAATCCCGGAGTACCCGTGTGATCTTCCTATGGACCGCCACCCAGGCTCAAAGGGAACTGAGATTATTCATGCTAGAAACTTCTGTGTGTAGCCACAAGCTATTATGGGCTCTAGCATAGTTGAGTAAGTTATGTGAAGCTCTTGAAGAGGTGGATCGACAGGTAGTGGGATTGTAGGTTTGGTATGGTCTGCCTGGAGTAGAGAGTTAATGTTTCTGAAAGACTATGTCTCGGTCATCCGTTTCTCAAACACCCGGTAGTGCGAGAAATTCAACGGAGGAGATCGGGTCTTGTGGGGAAAAGTGCGCAAACCTCTGCAGAGTGTATAAACTAATCATGGTTAGCCGTGTCCCCGGTTATGGACAATCTTGAGTATCTAGTACTTGGATTATCATATGTATCTCATCACTAAATTAATATTGTTGGGTCGATAATTACCTTTAATCGAGATTGAGTTGGAGGAACCTTCTCAATGATGTTTCAACTACCATGATAGTTAAAATAAAATCTATTCCTTTGTTGTAGGGGAAAATTGGCTTTTCACAAAACTATAACCGTAGAGCTTTCCACCAGCCAAATATGCATGTAGTGATAGCATTATTCTATTCTTGCTCTACTGTGTTATTTTGCCAGCATATTCCATGTGCTGACCCATTTTCGGGCTGCAAGGTATTATGTTGCAGACTTTTCAGATGAGGAGTAAGGTTCGTTAGGTCGTTGCCGTGTAGCTCAGCTATGCCATTGGAGTTGATGGACTCACTTTATCTTCCAAGCCTTCCGCTGTTATCGCATTAGATGGCCTTAAGCCATATTTATTGTAACAAGTTCTCTTTGGAGACATTTCGATGTAATAAGTGTGTGATTGCTACTCTATTATAAATCCTCGAGTACTATGTGTGTCAGCATTTCCGATGCAGGGATGACACTAAAACACAAAGACTTGACTGTTTGAGGTCGGGTCGCTATAAGATGGTATCAGAGCACACGCTGAGTGTACGACACGACCTAAGCTACAACCATAGATCACTATTCTCTTCTCGTTTCTGACTCCTCTCCAATTTCTACTCTTTAGGATGGCGGATGCAAGGAACAAGTTTACACAATCAGAGGAAGAATCACCTTTTGGACGACACCTGAAGGAAGTCACTAGGTACCTGAACATTGGAATACCAAGCTTCACCGGGACTTACAACGCCACATTACCAGAAGAGGAGCGATGGATGATTCAAGTTCAAGTTCCAGGAAGGACCTTCACGCTAGTCACTAAACCCATAGAGTTTTCCTTCGATGCACCAACCTGGAGTTTAGGAAAGAGTATGGCAGCTCACATCACCATGGGACGCATTGGAGAAGTTTATCACAAGGAGCTTAAAGACACTATCTACCAGATTTGTGGGCGCCGAGAGGAGCAATGGGAGATGATCATCACCAAGATGGATAGATCAATCGCAGCTTTCATCCAGGAACTAAACCAACACATTCGACGCCAGGAGAATCAGATGTGTTCAGGCACGATAGATCTGAAGAAGGCAATGACTAGGATTGCGGAACTGGAGGAAGAACTCAAGGCTACACGTGAAGATTATGAGGAGGAAATCGTCGTACTAGTGGAGAAGAATGACGACCTAATTAGGAAGATCAGAATATTCATGGGAGACCCCACACTAGTAGAAAAAGACGAAGAACCCAAGGAGATTCGCCAGGAAGACTACATCAGCATCGACGACACCGACTCGGACCTGAGCGATGATGACTTTGAAGACGAAGCTCGAGCAGATATCATGGAGTCTGCAACCGAGGAATATTTTTTAGTAGACTACCATATCAGTAGTAGTATTCCACCATGTAAATAGAATAGCCCAAGCACTTTTGCGATAGTTAGACTGATTGTATGACTTGATTGATTGATTGAGTGAAATGTTTGTGTTTGTCTCATGTGCATATGGGTAGTGCTTTCTCATTAGACCTCCTTCTTTTCTAATCTCTCCCCTCTAAACCCATCAGATGCCTCCGAGACGTGACCCCGGATTTGCTTTCCCACTGGAGCTCACTCAGTTGATTCAGCAGCATAATACCCTGATGCAGTTGCTAGTTCAGAACCAAGGCAACAACAACAACAACAATCCACCACCACCACCACCACCAGTTGACAACTTAGCCCGTTTTCTGAGGTTGCAGCCACCGGTGTTTTCCAGTAGCACCGAGCCTATAGTAGCAGATGATTGGCTCCGCAGGATTGGAAGGGAGTTAACCACTACAGGATGTACTGATGCTGAGAAGGTGTGTTTTGCCGCACATCAGTTGGATGGACCAGCAACATCATGGTGGGAGAATTACACTGTCACCTACCCTATAGCCACGGTGACATGGGACCAATTTCAGCAAGCCTTCCGTACAGCCCATGTCTCAACTGGAGCCATGAATTTGAAGAAGCGTGAGTTTCACAACTTACGCCAGGGGAACCGTAGTGTGGCTCGGTACGCGGATGAGTTTAGCAAGTTATCTCGCTATGCCCCTGATGATGTGGCCACAGATGCCGCAAAGCTGGAGAAGTTTATGGAAGGGCTGAATGACGAGATGAGTATGCAGTTGATGGTGGCAACCTTCACCAACTACCAGGAGTTGGTAGATAAGGCTCTTATGATTGAAGGGAAGCAACAGCAGATTGAGAGCGGTAAGAGGAAGTATGGACAAGGGAGGTATAACTCAGGAGCTCAGCAGAAGCCTCGCCTAACCCCAAACTCAGGAGGACTTGTTCATAACCATGGAGGCCACACCCATAATGGAGGGAGTAACCATAATCATAATGGCACAAGGAATGGGAATGGGAATGGAGCAAGCAACAATCAGAACCGCCCAAATCCAGCCAAACCCACCAAGAGGGACCTAAGCCATGTTACTTGTTTCAAGTGCGGGAAGACTGGACACTGATGACCCACAAGTATAGGGGATCTATCATAGTCCTTTCGATAAGTAAGAGTGTCGAACCCAACGAGGAGCAGAAGGAAATGATAAATGGTTTTCAGCAAGGTATTCTCTGCAAGTACTGAAATAAGTGGTAACAGATAGTTTTGTGATAAGATAATTTGTAACGAGCAACAAGTAACAAAAGTAAATAAAGTGCAGCAAGGTGGCCCAATCCTTTTTGTAGCAAAGGACAAGCCTGGACAAACTCTTATATAAGGAAAAGCGCTCCCGAGGACACATGGGAATATCGTCAAGTTAGTTTTCATCACATTCATATGATTCGTGTTCGGTACTTTGATAATTTGACGTGTGGGTGGACCGGTGCTTGGGTGCTGTTCTTACTTGAACAAGCATCCCACTTATGATTAACCTCTATTACAAGCATCCGCAACTACAACAAAAGTATTAAGGTAAACCTAACCATAGCATGAAACATATGGATCCAAATCAGCCCCTTACGAAGCAACGCATAAACTAGGGTTTAAGCTTCTGTCACTCTAGCAACCCATCATCTACTTATTACTTCCCAATGCCTTCCTCTAGGCCCAAATAATGGTGAAGTGTTATGTAGTCGATGTTCACATAACACCACTAGAGGATAGACAACATACATCTTATCAAAATATCGAACGGATACCAAATTCACATGACTACTAATAGCAAGACTTCTCCCTTGTCCTCAGGAACAAACGTAACTACTCACAAAGCATATTCATGTTCATAATCAGAGGGGTAATAATATGCATAAAGGATCTGAACATATGATCTTCCACCAATTAAACCAACTAGCATCAACTACAAGGAGTAATTAACACTACTAGCAACCTACTAGCACCAATCCCGGACTTGGAGACAAGAATTGGATACAAGAGATGAACTAGGGTTTTGAGATGAGATGGTGCTAATGAAGATGTTGATGGAGATTGCCCTCTCCCGATGAGAGGAGCGTTGGTGATGACGATGGCGATGATCCCCCCCCCCCGGGAGAGAAGTTTCCCCGGCAGAACAGCTCTGCCGGAGCTCTAGATTGGATCCGCCAAGGTTCTGCCTCGTGGCGGCAGAGTTTCGTCCCAAAAGGTTGCTTCTTATTTTTTTTCTCGACGAAAGACTTCATATAGGAGAAGATGGTCATCAGAGAGCCACTAGGGGGCCCACAAGGCTAGGGGCGCCCCCACCCTCGTAAGCAGGATGTGGGCCCCCTGGTCTTCATCTTTGGTGAGGATTTTGCATTATTTATTATAAGGTGTTCCGTGGAGTTTCAGGACTTTTGGAGTTGTGCAGAATAGGTCTCTAATATTTGCTCCTTTTCCAGCCCAGAATTCCAGCTGCCGGCATTCTCCCTCCTTATGTAAACCTTGTAAAATAAGAGAGAATAGCCATAAGTATTGTGACATAATGTGAAATAACAGCCCATAATGCAATAAATATCGATATAAAAGCATGATGCAAAATGGACGTATCAACTCCCCCAAGCTTAGACCTCGCTTGTCCTCAAGTGAAAAGCCGAAATCGAAAAATATGTCCACATGTTTAGAGATGAAGGTGTCGATAAAAATAAAATACGGACATGAGGGCATCATGATCATTCTTAGAAAAGCAACTTATATAATTCTTGTCATATGATATCTTATGCTAGAGTAATAATTCAATCACAATATCAAGTATGAATCGTAAACTTCATTGAAAACTAACAAACTATAATCTCAGTCATTGAGGCAATTGCAATTTATCATAACATAGGAAAGAGTCAATGTATAAGAGCTTTTCAGCAAGTCCACATACTCAACTATCATATAGTCTTTCACAATTGCTGACACTCATGCAATACTTATGGGTATGGAGTTTTAATTGGACACAGAGAAAGATAGGGGCTTAAAGTTTTGCCTCCCAACGTTTTACCTCAAGGGTAATGTCAGCAGTAATAGTTCATGAAAACTCACATCCAATTAGCCATATATACCAGGATCTTTCCAACATGCTGTGCTTGCCAAAGGATAAAGTGTAAAAAGGAAGGGTGAAAATCACCATGACTCTTTCATAAGATAGAAGATAATAATAAAAGATAGGCCCTTTGAAGAGGGAAGCAGAGGTTGCCATGCGCTTTTATGGTTGGATGTACAAAATCTTAATGCGAAAGAACGTCACTTTATATTGCCCCTTGTGATATGAACCTTTATTATGCAGTCCGTCGCTTTTATTACTTCCACATCACAAGATCGTATAAAGCTTATTTCTCCCACACCAATTAATCATACATATTTAGAGAGCAATTTTTATTGCTTTGCACCGATGACAACTTACTTGAAGGATCTTATTCAATCCATAGGCAGATATGGTGGACTCTCATGGCAAAACTGGTTTAAGGATATTTTTAAGCACAAGTAGTATCTCTACTTGGTGCAATGAATTTGGCTAGCATGAGGGGGAAAGGCAAGCTCAACATGTTGGAGGATCCAAGACAATATAATTTATCTCAGATGTAAGAAAACATAACCCATTACGTTGTCTTCCTTGTCCAATATCAACTCTTTAGCATGTCATATTTTAATGAGTGCTCACAATCATAAAAGATGTCCAAGATATTATATCTATATGTGAAGATCTCTCTTTCTTTATTACTTCCTATTAATTGCAACGATGACCAAAACTATGCTTGTCATCTCTCAACAACTTTTATTCATCATACTTTTTCTATGTGAGCTCATTACTCTCCATGAGATCCATATGATCTCTTTGTTTCTTTTTATTTCTTTCTCTTTTCTTTTATTCACTTAGGATCATGGTAAAATAATCAAGCCCTTGACTCAACACTAATCTTTATTATATAGCTCACAGACTCGATTACATAGAAGGATAATAAAGCAAAACTCACCACTAGATCACACTAAGAACTTTTATTCTACTAGATCAAGATACTACTAATAAGATCTGAAAGTGCTAGTGATCGACTAGAGGGGGGGTGAATAGGCGGTTTTTATGAAAGTCTTCAAAACATGGAAGTTTCGAAGACAAATGATAGAAATAAACCTATTACCATGCAGTGGAAGGTAGACTACACTAAGCAGGCCATAGTCAAGTATTCAATGAAGTGAAAGCACAATGACTAATAGCAACTAGGCAGTATAGATCAGGTAGGAAGATAGTGTGAAGCCAACCAGAACAAGCAGTCACTCAGTGAAGACAAAAGATAATGCAATCATACAATGACTTCACCAGGACCGATAGTAAGTAAAGGGATGGGAAGGATGAAACCAGTAACTTGTTGAAGACAATGATTTGTTGGACCAGTTCCAGTTGCTGTGACAACTGTACGTATGGTTAGGGAGGCTGAGATTTAACTCAGAAGACCACATCTTCACCTTATTCCCCTTGAGATAAGGACACCCAGTCCTCACCCAATCACTCTGATAAGTCTTCAAGGTAGACTTCCAAAGCTTCACAGACTTCGTTCACCGGCGATCCACAATGACTCTTGGATGCTCAGAACGCGACGCCTAACCGGCTGGAGGATTCACAGTCCTCAAGTGTAATAAGTCTTCAAATCACACAGACAGGAAGACTTCAGTGATGCCTAACACTCTTTGGCTCTGGGTGTTTAGGGCTTTGTCCTCGCAAGGAATTCTCTCTCAAAGGCTTCGAGGTGGGTTGCTCTCAAACGACAAAAGCCGTACACTAACTCTGAGCAGCCAACCGTTTATGGTTGTAGGGGGTGGGCTATTTATAGCCACTAGGCAACCCGACCTGATTTGTCCGAAATGACCCTGGGTCACTAAGGAACTGACACGTGTTCCAATGGTCAGATTTCAAACACACATGATAACTTTACTTGAGCTACAAGCAAAGCTGACTTACCCAGCTCTGGATAAGATTTGCTCTCATTGTCTTCGCTCGAAGACATAGGATTTTGCTTAAGCATCACTTCTGTCATTCTGACTGGTTCACTTGGACCCCACTTAACAGTACGGTGGTTCCTATGACTCAACAAAGAAGAAAAAGAACGACGAAGCAACTAAGTCTTCGCGCTCCATTGTCTTCACACGTTGTCTTCTCTTGTCATAGTCTTCAATGTGAATGTCTTCACATCCCACCTTTGACTTCAATGTCTTCATACATTTTTAGGGGTCATCTCCGGTAGGAAAACTGAATCAATGAGGGACTTCTACCTGTGTTATCCTGCAGTTCTCACAAACACATTAGTCCCTCAACCAGGTTAGTCGTCAATACTCCAAAACCAATTAGGGGTGGCACTAGATGCACTTACAATCTCCCCCTTTTTGGTGATTGATGACAAACTGGTTGAAGTCTTTAACGGGGAATAAAATATGTGAAATTGTAAAGGATAGGGTATTGTCTTCATAAGTTGAAAGGGCTCCCCCTGAAGATGTGCATATTAGTAATTTGCTTTTGGAATGCAAATGCACATGGCAGGTTGTACTTGTGGAGATCCTCTTCAGCCTATGATGACAATTCATCATGCAAGATATGATTTAATGAAGATAATGACATGCATAATGAAAAATGGACGTCTGCAAAATGATTTAAGTGCGGAATTTATCATCGCACATGCGGGATTTATCATCGCATCACAGAACAACAAATAAGTAGCAGACGACCATCGAGTTTAAGTGTTACAACTCAAAGAACCAAATGTATCGAAAACGAGCGTTGTAAGCACTTGGCAAAAGTAGCAAAAAATAAAGCAACCACCCATATTGACCCGCTTGAAGACTATCAACTCATATGCTTCTCCCCCTTTTGTCAGTGAGGACTGTCGGTGTCAAAACCGGCGGATCTCGGGTAGGGGGTCCCGAACTGTGCGTCTAGGCCGGATGGTAACAGGAGGCAAGGAACACGATGTTTTACCCAGGTTCGGGCCCTCTTGATGGAGGTAAAACCCTGCGTCCTGCTTGATTAATATTTATGATATGGGTAGTACAAGAGTAGATCTACCACGAGATCAAGGAGGCTAAACCCTAAAAGCTAGCCTATGGTATGATTGTTGTATGATGAAGTTGTCCTACGGACTAAAACCCTCCAGTTTATATAGACACCGGAGAGGGTTAGGGTTACACAAAGTCGGTTACAATGGTAGGAGATCTTGAATATCCGCATCGCCAAGCTTGCCTTCCACGCCAAGGAAAGTCCCATCCGGACACGGGACAAAGTCTTAAATCTTGTATCTTCATAGTCCAGGAGTCCGGCCGAAGGTATAGTCCGGCTACCCGAACACCCCCTAATCCAGGACTCCCTCAGTAGCCCCTGAACCAGGCTTCAATGATGACGAGTCCGGCGCATAGATTGTCTCCGGCATTGCAAGGCGGGTTCCTCCTCCAAATTCTTCATAAAAGTTTGTAAACACCAAGAGTAGTGTCCGGCTCTGCAAAATAAGTTTCCACGTATTGCCACAGAGAGAAAATAATATTAACACAAATCTAATCCGCTGACATATTCCGCAGCGTGACATCACACTATGGCCAAGCCTTTATTCTAATCGTTCTCACTTTTCCACCTCAGCGTGTTTTGCGAGGCGGTTTCCTTGGCACGTCTTGTCAAAGCAGAGATCGTGTCCCCTTTATTTACGGGATTCTCATCAATACGGACGTGGGTAACCCAATCGTTCCCGTTAGCATGTATTCTTAATTAAAGGCGAGTCCCAAACGGTTACAGGGAGGGCTCCTGGTATTCAACCTCTTATAAAGAGACCAAGGCCTTACTCCTTTTCTCCAATCTCAAAACAAGTTCGCCCGTCGCCTCAAGTTCCAACACCCTAGGCTCCAGATTCCAGGCGCTTCGGACCTTCGACAATGTCCGGTTCCGACCTTCAAGGCCGATGGATGCCCTCCTCCGTCACGGAGGAGGACGTGCTAAAGTTGAGAAAGGCTAAGTTCTTGACCGCCGAAATTTTGCATAGGTTGCATGCTCAAAGGCAGGCTATTCCCAGTCCCCAGCCCGGTGAGAGCGTAGTGTTCGTGTCTCACTTCCTTCGGGGGTTAGGCTTCCCGATGGATCCCTTCGTGAGGGGGCTGATGTTCTATTATGGGTTGGAATTTCATGACTTAGCTCCGGAGTCCATCCTCCACATTTCCTCATTCATCATTGTGTGCGAAGCGTTCCTCCGTGTTACTCCTCACTTCGGATTATGGCTCAAGACTTTTGGAGTGGAGCCAAAGATGATCGAGGGACGGCACGCAGAGTGCGGAGGCGCTGTCATAAGTAAGAATGATGATGCTCCATGGCCCGAGGGCTCCTTTCAAGAGGAGCTCGGCTTGTGGCAACGAGAGTGGTTCTATATCACCGCTCCCAGGAGCGCCAAGTGGGTGGCGCTTCCTGCCTTTCGCTCGGGTCCCCCACCATGGCTAGCGTCATGGGTCAACAAAGGATTAGATTGGGGGTTATCCAAAGACGTGCCCTTGTTGCAGGGCCGCATTAGGGATCTCTTAGAAAGAGACCTCAACCTGGTCAAGGTGACGCAGGTCATGCTGATTCGCCGAACACTGCCCGACAAACGTCGCTCCCTTCGTCTGTGGGAGTTTAATCCGGAGGGACCACGAGCTCTCCAGCATTTTATGGGCACAACGCCCGTGGAGATGTGTAAAATGTTCTTCGGATCACAAGCAATGTGTCCGGATTTGACCGAGGATGCAGGTTTAAGCTGCAATCGCCCGGATACTCAAGTAAGTAACGTTGCGCCCGGACTCGCTATCCGTAAAATTGTCATAAATTCGCCCCTAAAAGAGCTGTCCTTTTAAACAAGAGTGGATAGCGAAGGCAAAGCTGATCAGGTGTCCGACTCCCCTTCCTGAGACCAGGCCGGATCCCGTGCTAGTCAGGATGTTGAAGATTGTGCCTTTGGAGGGAAGTGAGGGGAAGGACAAGGAAACTATGGCCTCCTCGAAGGAGGCTGCTCTGAATTCTTCTCCTAAGGGGAAGAAGAGGGCCGCCTCTGACGACCCGGAGACCATGGCCTCAAAGCGGGGGGAAAAGTCCTCGTCAGAGGGTCCGACGCCGGGGAGATCCTCGGCCGAACTACGCCCTCAAAGGGATCAGCCCTCCAGTGAGCCGTAAGTAGAGAAAGATTTTCCTTTAGAGGGATGAGAGAAATCCTTGCCTTTTATCTGAGAGGATTAACCGAAATTTTACTTTGTAGCTCGGACCTCAGCCCTTCTCAGCAGAGCTCGTCTTCGGGGGATCTTCTTCTGGAGATGATGGAGAGTGGAACGCCTCCCCCTGCCGTACCGCCTGGCGAGGCGGGCGACCCTGAGGTGTCATCGCGGAGGGTTTCTCCGAATCCGGCAGGGGTGGAAGGTAGCCATATGTCCCCCCGAGGTTCTCCGCGTCCGGCCTTCGATGGAGGTCATAGGACGAGTCCGGCACCGTCCGATGCGCGGTCGGAGGAGCTGATGATTCTGCTGGGGCGAGCTTCTATCTCAGAGGAGCACCATGCATTGATGGGTATGGTGATTGGAAGGATTTCGTCCGTGGAAAGCGGATTGCATGAGGCCGTCAGAAGTTTGCTGACGGGTTTTGAGGTACGTTTGATAATGTACTTCTTTGTCAGTTGCGCATAAACAAGATGCGCCCTGTGTAGATAGTAGCCCCTGAGACTCTGTGCGTTGTCAAAATTGACGGCGCGCAGAGGATCATAGTCCCAGGTCTAAAATGTTGCCTTTGTATACAGGTGGCGAAGTGTCCGGAATCGAGCCGAACTGATGATTTTGCCGAACTAAAGCGGCAACTTGATGTGGCAGATGCCGACATCGCGCTCGTCAATGAGCAGCTTGATGAGGCTCAAGGTATGCAATTCCTCGGGCGGCATCTGATAAGAGGAGCTTTATGCCAGTATCTTACAATGTGTGTGCTTGACGCAGATGGTGCGGCCGCCGTGGAGAATCTTCGGGTGGAACTTGCCCGAGCTAAGGAACAAGTCAGGAAAAGTGATGCGGCTGCCGAGAAGGCCCTTGAAGAGCTGAGAGCCGAACAAGCTGCTCACTGCCGAAGCAAGAAGGAGATGGCCATGATGGCCGTGAAGTTAAAAAGTGCTGCTGACCGTTGCAAGCTTCTTGAGAAAGAAGACCGGGCGAGACAGACGGACTTAGAGAAGGCCGTTGCTGATGCCAAGGACGCTCGATCTGCGATGAGAGCTGCGAAGGAGGAGCCGCGTCAGGCCGGACAGATTGCGGCTGGAAAGCCCTTTATGCTGCAGAGGAAGTTTTGCGATCCGAAGTTTGCTCCGTTGGACCGGATGTGGAGTGCGGAGGACACCTATCTGGATTTGGCAGTGAGTGCTGCTGATGCGACCGAATACTTTCGAGATCAAGAAGATCGCGAAGTGGAAAGGCTTTTCTGGTCGCAGTTCCAGAATCCAGAGCGTCCACTGGCAGTGGACGATCGTCTGGCTCAATGGGCCGAACTGAATAGATTATCCGGACTTGCCATGAAGTACATCATGGGTCATCTGTGGCCGGGGAGATCGGAGCCAAAGAGTTATTTCAGCTTGGTGCAGCAATTCCTTGACACGGTGCCACGTATCAATGCGATGAAGAGGTCAGCATGCATAGAGGGCGCACGGATGGCTCTTGCCCGTGTGAAGACATACTGGGCAGAGATGGAGACCACCGTTGTTGCATCCCGAGATCCGGACAAAAGCCGAGTACCCTCCGAGCACTATTTTCAGGAAGTCCTTGAATGCGCTCGTGTAATAGAGACGCAGTGCTCGAAGGATGCTATGTTCTGATAGCATATGTAATTATAAAGCATTTTTTGATGAATTGTAGTAGCCTTTTATACTTGTGCCTTCAAGTATTTGGAACACCTCCTGTGCGGCCGTTTTAAGATATATATACAAAATCTGAAAGATTGCAGTCGTTGGCTTCAGCCCCCACGCACATAGTGCGGGGGTGCTCGCAGAAGGCGCATTTTCACACTTAATCCAACGTCTTGGTCCTACAAAGGAGGTGATAGCGCAGCGAGCTAGGCAACCGGACTATAATGCTTTAACACTTTCACTTAGCCATAGGAGCTTGACAATGGGGCTATTTAGGTAGCCCCTGGTGGCGACTGCGCTCGCCCGAATTCGGGGCGCGTATGTGCCTGGCCGGGAAATGGCCCTTCGTTAATGCGGAGGAATCCTACAGATTCCAGAGAGTCATCGAGTGGTTGACCAGTCTCACGCCATATCATGACAGTCGGTTTTCGGCTTTCTCTACTAAGGTGCTCGCCTGGCCGAACCAGGGCACAATCGCAGTAGTTCTCCTGGTGCCGCCTTAGCCGATAGAGCGGAACGTAAGGCGGCCGAACACATGAGCCGGGCAACCCAACATTTGACAAAAATCATGACTCGGAGCTGATGCATATAAGGCCAAACTCACAACGCCGAACACTCCCTAAGGTATTCGGTCTTTATGAGAGCGGGCGAGGTAACGCTCTGAGGTATAAGCCCCTAGTGTCCAGGTACGCGCAAGAATTCTGACGTGGTCACATGCCAAGACGCCAGCCTCCTCCTTGGTCATAGAACCAGGGGATGTGTATCAACAAGAGACAGTAAAAAAGGTTTACGCAAGGTCTTAATCTGAAAAGTATCCTTGGAACGGGTCCCTACTGCACGTCTGCGCCTATGTCTCCGTTGTGCCGTATCCTGGACGGGCGCAGCACGACGTTCATCTGTAAAAAGAGAGCAACTAAGTTGAAAAAGGGGCGTGCCGAACAAAAGTTATATGAAATAAACAAAGTGTAAAGTAAAATATGAAAAATTGAGCTTTATTGTCTCTTATTTATACGTGTGAAGCCCCTAGTGGAGGGGTATATGGCCACTAAGCCTTTATCAACGATACTTTTGTGCCGGACTCGTCTATCCGTGTCCGTGGTCTTAATGACCTGTTCCGATGTTCTAGCTGGTGAAGCCATTGTATTGTGGGGCTGTTAAAGCGGCCGCACAATCCTCCGCTTGGGGGAGGTGTTCTCACTGCTTCCCCTTTAAGGAGATGATGCCGCGTGGACCGGGCATCTTAAGAGTAAGAGATGCATAATGCGGTATTGCATTAAAGCGGGCGAAAGCTTCGCGTCCCAGTAGTGCTTGATAGCGACTTGAGAATGGGACGATGTGGAAAGTCAGCTTTTCGCGACGGAAGTTATCGGCAGAGCCGAAAATAACCTCGAGCCAGAGAAAACCCATGCAATGGGTGTCCGGACCTGGCGTTACTCCTTGAAAGGAGGTTTTGCTGTGGCGAATTCTTTTTGGGTCGATCCCCATGTGGCGGATTGAGTCTTGATATATCAGGTTGAGTCCGCTGCCACCGTCCATAAGGACATTTCAAAACTGGAGTCCGCCAATTATTGGATCGAGTACCACGGCAGTCCAGCCTGGGTTCCTGACACTTCTAGAATAATCCAGATGATCGAAGATGATTGGTTTTGACAACCAGTGGCGGGATTCCTTTGGGATAGGCCGTGGGTCGCGTACCTTTATGGGCGCCACATGCTTTGTTATGTGGAGTAAGTTTACTGTTTTTACTTCTTGTGGGAAATTCTTTTGTTTCCTGGTACTCTGCTTTTGGGGTTCGTCCTCGTCTTCGCTTTGTGTGTCGAGCCCCTTGTGTTCGGCGTTGAGTGTGCCGGATTGTTTGAAAACCCAACAATCTCTGTGGGTATGGTTAGCAGGCTTTCCGGGAGTGCTGTGTATTTGACATATCCTATCCAAGATTTTGTTTAGGTTGGATAGGTCGTCCCTGTTATCTTGGAGGGGCGGCTTTTTCTGATTCTGTTGTGAGCTTTTGAATCCGGCGTTGACTGTCTTGCTCTTCGGACTATTTTCCTTAGTCCGGCGACGGTCCTTATTGCGTCGCGGTTTTCCGTTTCCATCCCTAGTTTCGGATGTACTTGGGTCACTGGTGCTGCATCTTGCCAACCAGCTGTCCTCTCCTGCGCAAAAGCGGGTCATGAGGCTTGTTAGCACGGCCATTATTCTTGGCTTTTCTTGGCCGAGGTGTCTGGCGAGCCATTCGTCTCGGGCATTATGCCTGAAAGTCGCTAAGGCTTCAGCGTCCGGACAGTCGACTATCTGATTCTTTTTAGTAAGAAATCTATTCCAGAATTGCCGAGCTGACTCTCCGGGCTGTTGAGTTATGTGACTAAGATCGTCTGCATCCGGAGGGCGGACATAGGTCCCTTGAAAATTTGCTCGGAAAGCGTCCTCGAGCTCTTCCCAACTTCCGATTGTGTTTTCAGGAAGGATTTTGAGCCAATGCCGGGCTGGCCCTTTAATCTTGAGGGGTAAGTATTTTATGGCGTGGAGGTCATCTCCTCTAGCCATATGTATGTGGAGGATATAATCCTCGATCCAGACTCCAGGGTCTGTTGTTCCATCATATGCCTCTATGTTTACGGGTTTGAATCCCGCTGGAAATTCATAATCCAGGACCTCATCGGTGAAACATAGGGGGTGTGCGGCACCCCTGTATTTGGGTGTGCCGGATTCTGATAATGGCTTTACTACATTGCTTACGAGAGCTTGCTTTCTTGGCCCGTAAATGGACCTGGTTGGGCCATGATGCGAATCCTTAAGTGGGTCGCATGCCGGCTTAAGTGTGGCGCTGCTTGCCGCTTTATGCTGGCCATGGGGTCGTCTATCCGACCGTGTGGCTTTCTCACTTTTGGAATGCGAGGGCTCTAAGGCCTCCTCGTCGAATTCAGGCAGTAGCTTTATCTTCGGATAGCTTTTAGTGCGGCGACTGTCGCCGTATTTGTCTGTGGTATTAATTACTTTACTCCATCTGATCCTGAGTGCATCTTCCGCAGTTTTTAGCTTCCGCTTCTGCTTTTTCAGGCTGCATGCGGTTGCAACGAGCCGTTTGTGGAGGTTCTTCTGCTTCGTGGGCTTGTCCAGCGTAGGGTCGTCCGGAATGCCATTTTCATCGGGGGAGGGATGTTCTGTTTCTCTATCTGGGTTGTCCTATTGGGACGGTTGCTCTAAGGCATGCTCATCGTCTACTGGCTCATCCTGCTCTGTGGCTGGGTCTTTATCGAGGCGGGGCTTGGGTCGGTGTTTACGCTGACGCTTTGATTGTTTTTCGAGAGACCGATCACTCTTTCCATCCCCGTTTTCCTCGTTGTTGCTTCCTTTAGGGGTATCCACCATGTACACATCGTGAGATGAGGTGGCTGTCCAATGCCCTATAGGCGTTGGTTCTTGGTTGTCTCCTGCATCGTCGTCCATACCGTCGATGTCTTTGGAGTCAAAGTCGAGCATGTCGGTTAAGTCATCGATAGTGGCTACGAAGTGGGTGGTGGGTGGGTTTTGAATTTCTTCATCATCCGAATCCCATCTTTGCTGACCGTAGTCCGGCCAGGGCTCTCCTGATAAAGAGAGAGACTTTAGCGAATTCAGGATGTCGCCGAAGGGCGAGTGCTAAAAGATGTCTGCGGTGGTGAATTCCATTATCGGCGCCCAATCGGATTCGATCGGCAGGGGCGCGGGTGGCTCAGAGTTCGAAAAGGAATCCGGCTCCTCGGAGTCACGGGCCATGCGGAGTGCGGGGCTGGAGTTCGGCTCGATCGCCTCTGAGATCGCAGCCCCTGAGGCAGCGTCCAACCGCTGATCCTCGATCGGCGTAGTAGGCTCCGAATCAATGGTCGGAACTGATGCGTGTGCGGCCTCCAAGGCGCTGTTCGGTGGCAGAGCTTTATCATGCCCTTCGAGACAGTGCGGGGCGCTTGGCTGTGGCTCGAATCCGTCGAAGATCAAGTCCCCGCGGATATCAGTCGTGTAGTTTAGGCTTCCAAACCTGACCTGATGGCCAGGGGCGTAGCTTTCGATCTGCTCAAGGTGGCCAAGCGACTTGGCCCGCAGTGCGAAGCCGCCGAAGATGAAGATCTGTCCGGGGAGAAAAGCCTCACCCTCGACTGCATCGTTGTTGATGATCAAAGGAGCCATCGGGCCTAAAAGCGACGACACAGAGGAACTCTCAATGAAAGCACCAATGTCGGTGTCAAAACCTGCGGATCTCGGGTAGGGGGTCCCGAACTGTGCGTCTAGGCCGGATGGTAACAAGAGGCAAGGAACACGATGTTTTACCCAGGTTCGGGCCCTCTTGATGGAGGTAAAACCCTACGTCCTGCTTGATTAATATTGATGATATGGGTAGTACAAGAGTAGATCTACCACGAGATCAAGGAGGCTAAACCCTAAAAGCTAGCCTATGGTATGATTGTTGTATGATGAAGTTGTCCTACGGACTAAAACCCTTCGGTTTATATAGACACCGGAGAGAGTTAGGGTTACACAAAGTCGGTTACAATGGTAGGAGATCTTGAATATCCGCATCGCCAAGCTTGCCTTCCACGCCAAGGAAAGTCCCATCCGGACACGGGACGAAGTGTTCAATCTTGTATCTTCATAGTCCAGGAGTCCGGTCGAAGGTATAGTCCGGCTACCCTAACACCCCCTAATCCAGGACTCCCTCAAGGACCAAAAAGGTTTGAAGACATAGATCACTTACTCGTTCCCATGACGTGCAGGCTAGGCAGCAGGGTCGTCGTTGAGATCCGGTGGTGCAGAGGAACTTGGTGCAGTGTCGACGCGTGCTGAAGTTGGAGGAGGTGAAGTTGCATCATCTTGGTCATCGATGACTCTGGCATTTACGGTCGCAGCTGAGGACGAGTAGTCAGAGTCTTCAAGTGAGGGAGTCCGACGCAAGTGAGCATTTCTGGGAGGAGTTGAGTCAAACTTGAACCGTTCGGTGAAGCCATCGTCTTGCAGATCAGCTTCAGCACTAAGTAGGGTCAAACGTTTCCACGACCTCCGACATGTTTCATGAGTGACAAAGGCATTCTTGGTGGCAAGATTGCGAATGCAGTTGACATCCACCAAGAGGCTTTGCATCTGACACTTAAGCCAGTCGTGATGTTTGTCTTGTTTTTGATGCAGCGCGACGAGAAGCTCTCGGTCATTTAGGACACGAGACTGTCTTTGAGGCCTTTGCCAATGGTGCTACCAGTGGCGTCAGTCTGAGCGCGAGGGGCACGTGTGTTACTAGCAAGAGGATAAACACGAGAAACTGCAGGAACTCCTTCAATAGGCTGGGTGAAGCTTTGGTGATCAACATTGTGAAGATAAATGGGATCCTTAGCCGGCTCTGGGTAAATAGCTTCAACTGACAGATCAACCTCTGGCAAGAATATGAGATGATTGCGCGCAGACAGCTGATAGTTGAAGGCAGAGTGACGCTTGATAAGACGCATGACCCATGGAGCATAGAATTTCAACCCAAAGATGTCGGAGCCAGATGCAGCCAACTGCCTGATGAAGAAGTCTTGAGCATTGAAGCTGATGCCATTGAAGATATAGAAAACCAAAGTCTTCATTGCTCCTTCAAGCTTCGTTGCAGATGAATGTCCTTTGACAGGCCATAGAGTCTTCCTAATGATATGGTAAATGGTGTGAGGAAGGTACTCTAGGTCTTCAACAAAGAACTCAGATGGGTATTCAGCGTCGTGAGGCAGAGGCTTCATCATGCTCAGCATTTGACTCATGTTGGGTTCTGGCTTCTGAAAGATGCTTTCCAGGGCATTTTGGTGTTGTTGACAACCTGGTTCATTGTATTCACCAGGAGTGGGCAGGCCTGTGAGCTCAATGATATCAAGAGCTTTAGCTTCATGATGGACATTGCCTGTCATCCACTCAAGGACCCAAGTCTTTGGATCCCTGTTGTAGCCTCGAGTGTGAAGAGTTGCATAGAACTGTAGCAGAAGCTCCTCATTCCAGTGCTCCTTATCTGTGACAAACTGCAATAGACCAGCATCTCTGAAGCAATCTAACGCTTCTTAAAGGCAGGGCAGGCCAGCTATAGCTTCAGAGTCGAGGCGCATATGTGGAAATATGCGCTCTTGATTGTATAGGACGCAGGAATAGTAGCTGCGCTGCTGATAGCTCCAGAACCGATCTGATGAAATGCGAGGTCTGGTATAAGGGTTCTTGGAGCTGTTGAAGAAGGTGTTATGTGCCACGAAGCCATTCACATTGAAGACCCCGGGAGAAGTGGCAGTGCCTGGGAATCATGGAAGTCTTGGCTTGGGCTTTTGGACTTGAGGTCTGTGCTCGACATGATACTCAAATTGTGGACCCGCAGCAGGTGGAGGAACCAGAACGGGCCAGCGGACCATAACAGGCTGACCACGATCAAATGCCAGCTCAATTGTATGAGGTCTTGGAGGGGGAACATGAGCATTGGCATTGTCTTCATGGGCTTCAGGGGCCACATTGTGTTCAGGTGCTTGTACCTCAGGTGCTTCAGCATTGACTTCGGGTGCTGCAGTGGCTTCAGATGCTTGGACTTCTGGCACCGCAGTAGCTTCAGGCATCGTATTAGCTTCAGCCATGACGATGTCATTGGCTTCAGCGGTGATGTTGGTGGCCGCCTCAGGGTTGTTAACCTCCACTTCAGGAGCTGGAGGGTCGGACACGTTCTCCTCGAGAACAACATCTTGGTGGGACGGGGGTGTAGCAACTCTTGCAACTCTTGGTGCGTCTTCTTCATCGGCTGATGCAGCCGGAATATCTTCAGCCATTTTGGCTTCGGATTCAGGCACGTGCATAGTGGAAGTGACTTGGGGCCTTGGTCCTTTGCGAAGCCTGCATAATGCTAGCGACGCTTGTGGAGATGGAGTGCGCTGGGCCTCAAAGTCATCGTCTTCTTGCACTGGTAGGGTAGCTTGCGGTTGGGGAGAGCTTGGAGTGTCTTGTCGTTGTGGGTGATCAGCCCATGATGCATCCTGAGCATTTGGCGTTAGAGGACGACCAATGCTGATGAGTTCGCTGTGCGTGAGCACAGGCGATGATACCAATTGGTGCTCGATCTGAGGAAGGACTTCATCATCTTCAACATTGTCGTGAGGACCAATGTCTTTAGCTGCGGTGGGGTCAACAGCTGGATTGTCTTCAGCTTCAGGAGCCTCTGGAGAAGCAGGCTCATGAATGACCACTTGGCATTCTTGATTTTCAGACGCAGGACGAGCCACTGAGATTGGCTCGACCTCAAGGGGCTCTGTGGGAGCAGCCCGATCTCTCTTCTTGGTTTTGCATTTCTTGGTTGGAGGAGCATCATCTGTAGTGCCCTTTGTTTTGCGTTTTCTTGCTTCAGCTTTAGCAACCCTTGTTTTCTTCAGTTCAGAAGCCACTGTGGGGACCTTACGCTTCGAGCCTGTCATACTAGCTGGGAAGACAATTGGATGTACTTCCTTCCTTGGTGCTTCAGGTTCTGCCACAGCTGGCTTCTTCTTCTTCTAGGCCGCCATTCGGGGGACGATCCCTGGTCGCCCCAAGGCCTTGCACTTTTTAGCCTCATTGTATCCTTGGACACATTTAGCGGCAAGATCCTTCATGCGCTCACGAGAACCCTTGGCTTCTTCGCGTTTGGTTCGGAAAGCTTCCTTAAGCTCATGCATCATGGTCTGGAAGTTCTGAATGTCTTCAACGTTGAGCTTGGCCATGTGCTTCTTGAACTGAGCCTTTTCATAATCGATCTTATGCTTCAGTTCAACAATCTTCTGAGCTAGAGCCAGTTCAGCAGCAATGGCTCCGTGGAAGGCGACGCTTAGGCTAATCGGAAGCTGAAGATCATCAAAGCTGACATTTGGGCTGTCAAACCACTCATCAATGAATGTGTTGATGATTTCAACATCAAAGAGAGGAAGGTCATTGAAGATTTCTGCCTCTTGCTTGCTCTTGATCAGTTGCTCAAGAGCATCATCGCCAAGATCATCGTCGCTGGACAGATCAATGTCGTCATTGCGCAGAATAGCAGCAGCGCTCAGTTCTTGGCTAGTGGGTTGCAAGGGCATCTTCACTTTGGAGGGCTTGGAGATGCGTGACAAATCTTCAGACTACACACTGTGTTCAGGAGGTGCAGTGGCCAGAGGCGTCGCTCATGAGGCCTTTGGTGCTGGGGAAGGCTTCGAAGCTTGAGGTTTCTTCAGCTTCTTTGGCTCCGGTGGTGCAGGCGCTTCGTCAGAATCAGCGTCGTCTGCAGGCTCATCCACGGCTATCCCTTGAACCATGATAAGAGTGATGAGACCTTCTAGGTTGTAGAAGGGCCCAACAAGATTGGGTTCAGCTTCGCGTGTGCCATCGGCACGAGGAGCAGAGGGGCCTGGATTGAAGTCTAATCCCCGTGACTTCTTGTTTTCTTTGGCCAAATTCTTGGCAAATTGGAAGTTGCGCTTGAACAGATTATCGTCGCGGCACCACAATAATGAAGATGGGCCCGCATCTACAGGTTGTGGTCCACGGACCATGCAAGGATAGAAGCCTTGTTCAGTGGCTTCAGCTCTGGACCTGGGTTGAAGATTTCTGTATAGAATGTCTCCCCATGGTCATTTGATGGCATTCTTCTCAGCATACTCCTGGGTCACGAACCTGTACTTGAACCACTGTTCTGCCCAATATCTTCGAATCCATTGGATTCGAGTTTTTCGCCGATTGTAGTCCTCCTCTGGATCTGTCTTGTATAGCTCATAGAGGTCAGGAGGCAAATCTCTTGAGGTGTTGTCACGACGCTGTCTGCCACCCTTCCTTGCAGATTTCTCTGGTGCCATGAAGTTTAAACTGAAAGGCTTTAAAGCTGTCAAAGTCTTCCGTCTACTGGTCAGACAAGAACTGGCTTCAGGAGAATTTATATGATGTTGTAAGAATTCTGCAAATGAATGCAGACTATGAGAACCAAGGGATTCTCCCACGAACATGTACCTATGAAAGCATTAAGGTGCGAGGGAAGGGGAAGAGGTCATATGCATTCTCAGAAGATTTTGAAGATAAATCAGTTTAGAAGACATTGACCTCATAGTGCGAAGACATTCACTCATAGATAGAGAGTTGGTTCCAGATTTGTACGAATCCACGAATAAGTACAAGTGAGGAATCTAACTACTTTGTGAAGCATAAGTGAACATACTAGGCATATTATGAGATACAGTATGAAATAGATTCAACTTGTGTGAATAGAAACTGCTTGTGGTAGAAAATGATGAATCCATAGGACCAAAGGGGCCGTAAAAAGGAGGTTTTATTTACCACATGAAGAACTGCTAGACGGAGTGGAAGAGGAGGCCGAGCAGTTCGAATCTTCCGTGCCCTAACTTGGCGACGGAGGACACCTACGACGACGGCGGAGAAGACGATGTCCGCGGTCGGCGTGAAGACGGCGTCGGTGAGGTCGCGGCAGCCAAGCGCTTCGTCGTTGGCGTCGTCGAGGGCTAGCGGTGGCTCCAGGGTTTGTGCGTGAGTGGAAGAAGGATAATAACTGTGGTGAGGCGTGTATTTATAGGGATAGGGATGGCACAGTGTTATTACACAGGTGCCCCTGGCGATTCACATCTGAAGGTCACATGGCTATCATGCAACACATCGGAGGTTGTTCCATGTTCCCACGCACGCCTGGATTGTCAGGTGGTCGTTCCCACTTCTCCGGGTTTTAGGTGAAAGGATTTAGCATTGAAAACGGATTAATGTTTGTCTCCGTGTCTTCTACTGAGGATGCAGAGAAGACATTTTGACAGTGTCAATAGAATGCATATGATTTGGATAGATAGACTTAGGAAAGAAGCATAGATGGGTTAGGGTCCGATCCCATTCACTTAGTTCAAAAGGTTCAGCAAGAAGCCATAGCTATAAGTGAATGCTGTAGAGGAGAGAAACCAAATCAGTAAGTTGAAGATAAACAAGAGAACTTTTAATCATTGAAGACAAACAAAATGCGAAGACTTCGCAAATGTAACACCATGAGATAGACACTTCAAAGGGAAAATGTTGGTGGTGGCGTTACCCACCGTATAGGAAATATTAGACCCAGACACGACGCACAATTATCATGGCGCTCCGAAGTCAAATTCCACATTAATATATTCACACTCAGAATGTAAGTCTTCATTGTTTGAATATATACTTTACTTCGTGTGTTGCACATCTAAGTCGTCAACATGCTTAAGTGTTAGGATGTGTGCCTGATCACAGGACATTTGAGGATTCCAAGATATTTAGCTCACACCGTAACTTGCAAAACCTCTTCTCATCCAAGGGCTTGGTGAAGATATCTGCCAATTGCTCTTCAGTGTTGACGTGAATGATATCAATATCTTCCTTCATAACATGATCTCTAAGAAAGTGATGACGAATTTGAATGTGCTTTGTCTTCGAGTGCTGAACTGGGTTGTTGGCAATCTTGATGGCGCTTTCATTGTCGCAGTAGAGTGGCACTTGCTTCAGATGAATGCCATAGTCTTTGAGTGTTTGCTTCATCCATAGAAGCTGAGCGCAGCAAGATCCAGCAACAATGTATTCAAATTCAGCAGTGGAGAGAGATACACAGTTCTGCTTCTTTGAAGACCAACATACAAGTGATCGTCCCAGAAAATGACATGTGCCTGATGTAGACTTGCGATCCACCTTGTCACCAGCATAATCAGCATTCGAGAATCCAACTAGATCAAACTCTGAGCCCTTTGGATACCATAATCCTAGTGTTGGGCACACATGCAAACACTAAGCATGATATCTGGCCTAGATGCACATAAATAAAGCAAGGAACCAATCATGGAGTGGTATACCTTTTGATCGAACTCTTTACCATTATCGTCGGGACCCAGATGGTGTTTGGCTGGCATTGGCGTCATGTAGCCTTTTCAGTCTTGCATTCCAAATTTCTTCAGGCAATCTTTGAGGTATTTCTCTTGGGATATAAATATGCCATTGCGTTGCAGATGTATTTGAAGACCAAGGAAGAACTTCAGCTCACCCATCATGGACATCTGATATTGCTCTTGAGTCATATATCCAAACTCTTCACTGTATTTCTGATTAGTGCAGCCGAAGATAATGTCATCCACATATATTTGGCACACAAACAGTTCACCATCATATGTCTTCGTGAAGAGATTGGGATCAAGAGAACCAGGTTTGAAGCCTTTGCTCTTCAGGAAGTCTTTGAGTGTGTCATACCAAGCCCAGGGGCTTGTTTGAGGCCATACAGTGCATTGTTGAGCTTGTACACCATGTCAGGATGTTTTGGGTGTTCAAAGCCAGGCGGTTGTGCAACATACACTTCTTCTTCAATCTTGCCATTGAGAAAAGCACTCTTCACATCCATTTGATACAGAAGAATGTTATGATGATTTGCATAAGCCAGAAGTATGCGTATGGCTTCAAGCCTAGCCATAGGAGCAAATGTTTCATCGAAGTCAATCCCTTCAACTTGAGTGTATCCTTGAGCAACGAGACGAGCTTTGTTTCTGACAACTTGACCATGCTCATCTTGCTTGTTGCGATATATCCATTTAGTGCCTATTATATTGTGCTTACGCGGATCAGGACGCTTAACCAGTTCCCAAACATTATTCAGCTCAAACTGCTGGAGATCTTCGTGCATGGCTTGAATCCATTCAGGTTCCATGAAGGCTTCATCAACTTTCTTGGGTTCAGATATTGAGACGAATGCGAAGTGCCCATAGAAGTTAGCTAGCTGTGTTGCCCTTGAACGAGTGAGTGGACCTGGTGCATTGATGCTATCAATTATCCTTTCAATCTGTACTTCATTTGCAACACGAGGATGGACAGGACGAAGATTTTGCTCTTGCTGATCATTGTCATCGTTAGAAGGATTGTCTTCAGGCTGACCATTGTCTTCAGGTTGATCAGGTGCAGAGATGATAAGTTCCTCTTCAGGCTGAGCTTCAGATGGTATGATTTCTCCAGTTCCCATAAGTTTGATTGATTCATTGGATGGAACTTCATCTAGCACATTTGGCAGGTGCTCTCTTTGCGAGCCGTTAGTATCATCGAACCGCACATCCACAGTTTCAACCACTTTATAGTGAAATAGGTTGAAGACTCTGTAGGAGTGCGAATCCTTTCCACATCCAAGCATAAAACCTTCATGTGCTTCACTGGATGGAACTTCATCTAGCACATTTGGCAGGTGCTCTCTTTGCGAGCCGTTAGTCTCATCGAACCGCACATCCACAATTTCAACCACTTTATAGTGAAATAGGTTGAAGACTCTGTAGGAGTGCGAATCCTTTCCATATCCAAGCATAAAACCTTCATGTGCTTTCAGTGCAAATTTTGAAGTGTGATGTGGATCCTTGATCCAGCACCTGGCGCCAAATACTCTGAAGTAACTGACATTTGGCTTCTTGCCAGTAAGGAGCTCATAGGATGTCTTGTTTAGAAGCTTGTGAAGATAAACATGGTTGACGATATGGCATGCAGTATCAATGGCTTCAGGCCAGAACTTTCTTGGAGTCTTGTATTCATCAAGCATCGTCCGGGCCATCTCAATAAGTGTTCTATTCTTGCATTCCACGACGCCATTCTGCTGCGGTGTGTACGGAGCTGAGAATTCATGTGGGATGCCCAAAGTATCAAGATAAGTATCTAGGCCAGTGTTCTTGAATTCAGTGCCATTGTCACTTCTGATGTGCTTGATCTTGACGCCATAGTTTTTCATGGCTCGATTGGCGAAGCGTCTGAAGACATCCTGCACTTCAGTCTTGTAGAGGATTATATGCACCCAAGTATATCTTGAATAATCATCAACAATGACAAAGCCATAGAGACAAGCAGTAGTAGTAAGAGCTGAGTAATGAGTGGGACCGAAAAGGTCCATGTGGAGCAGTTCGAAGGGTTGAGTCATTGTCATGATTGTCTTCGAGGGATGCTTGGCCCTCGCCATCTTTCCTGCTTCACATGCACCACATAAGTGATCCTTCTTGAACTTAACGCCCTCGATGCCTACGACATGCTTCTTCTTTGCAAGGGTGTGCAGGTTCCTCATGCCAGCATGCCCTAGCCTCTGATGCTAGAGCCAACATTCATAAGCTTTTGCTAGAAGACATACGGCAAGTTGTGGTCCTGCTGAGAAATCTACCACGTACAAATCATCTTTCCGATACCCTTCAAAGACTAGAGACTTGTCAGATTCCATTAGAACAAGGCAACGATATTTTCCAAACATCACAATCATGTTCAAATCGCAAAGCATTGAGACAGACATTAAGTTGAAACCAAGGGATTCAACAAGCATGACTTTATCCATGTGTTGATCCCTTGAGATTGCAACTCTACCTAGACCCAATACCTTGCTTTTACCAGTGTCAGCAAATGTGATGTGACTTTTGTCAGATGGACGTAAGGTTGAGTCCATGAGAAGACTTCGCTTGCCAGTCATGTGATTAGTACACCCACTATCAATAATCCACTCTGAAGCAGCTGGTGTCGTACCCTACAGTGCAGTTAGGGGGATAGGCTTCAAGAAGAGAATTGTGAAGCATAAACATTTGACGAGCAAGTGGATTATGAAAGCTTAGATCGAGGTTAGGACTGATAGGGCAAGTAGCAAGCGACTCAGGAACAAAATACATAATAGGACCATTTGGGCATTTAATCTTGCGCCCTACAAGATGTTAAGGTCCCCAGCAATAGCTTCAAATGAATTTGATTGTCGGCTGAAGACCTTTCCCTGCAAAAGAGAGTTAAGCTTTCTTAGCCACCCACATCTTCAAGGGTGGCTTCGAAGCAATGAGTCTAAGTGCAGCATCTGAGAATTTTGGCTTTGGAGCCCTAGCAAAAAGTCTTGCAGGTGGACAATAGTACTCATAAGAATAAGTAGGGTAGTTCTTGGTCTTATGAACATGGCGGTTTGATGAAACGCGCTCATATTCATAGGCCTGAGTATGGCTTCCCTGCAAAACATTTGCATTAGTGCGACTCAGGTGAGTCCTTTGTCTGTATGAAGCCTTTGGACCATATGAAGCCTGTGGTCTGGGGTTTGTCTTCTTCACTTGTGGTGTCATGATGACATTCACATGAAGATTCTCCAGTAACCTTTTCGGCACCCAGACTTTCTTCACAGGTGGCCCATTCCTGTAGTTAGTACCAATATACCTGGCAAACACTTCACCATTCTGATTCTTAAACAGTTTATAGTTTGCATCAAAGGATTCATCAATAACAATGGGATTAGCACAATTGAAGCCTGACAGGGTGGATGGATCCACTGAGGGTTCCTTTGCAGCAACCCATGTGGTTTTGGGGTACTGCTCCAGTTTCCAGTAAGAGCCATCAGCATTCATTTTCTTTCGAGCCCAAGACCCTCTTTTCTAGGGTTTCGGTTCAGGATCTGCCTTTTGAGGACATCACATAGTGTTTGATGCCCTTTGAGACTTTTGTACATCCTTGTTTCAAGCAATGTCTTCAACCTAGCATTTTCATCAGCAATTGTAGTGGTATCCTCAGCAGAGGGGTTAGTTACCACATCAACAGTTGAAGATATTGCAATAGTAGCAGCAGTAGAACATCCAGGAACAGAAGTAGCATTGTCATGCTTAATGCATTTAAGACATGGTGGTTCAAATCCTTCCTGAGCGGGACTGATCTGTTTGGCGGGAAGTGACTCGTTTTCCTTTTGAAGATCTTCATGAGCCGCTCTCAATTTCTCAAGATCTTGCTTCCTTTGAAGATAATCATAGGAAAGCTTTTCATGAGTTGTTGAGAGCATTTCATGACGACTTTCAAGTTCCTCATACTTAACATGAAGAATTTTTATGTCTTCAATTAAGGACCGAGATCGAGTCATTTCAGCGTCTAACAGGTCATCGCTTTTGTCTAATAGTTTTTGAATATGTTCCATAGCTTTATGTTGTTCAGTTGCAATTTTAGCAAGTGTTTTGTAGCTGGGTTTGGAACCACAATCAGAGTCATCTTCATTGGATGTTTGATAGTGAGTAGTGCGTGTGTTTACCTTGGCATCGCGTGCCATGAAGCAGTAGGTGGGAGCGGAGTAGTCCTTGTCATTTGCATCGGTGTCGGTGATGAAGTCATTGTCTTCAGTGTTGAAGATGAACTTGGCAACATATGCTGTAGCCAGACTCGCAACGCCAGAATCGGACTCCTCCTCAGACTCCACCTCCGCCTCCTCAGAAGCGGACTCCTCTTCTGAATCCATTTCCTTGCCAACAAACGCACGAGCCTTGCAGATGAGCTCTTCTTGTGTGATGAAGACTTTGAGGAAGACTTGGAAGAAGACTTTGAGTATTTCTTCTTCTTGTCGTCAGAATCATACTCCTTGCTCTTCTTTTTCTTCTTGTTCTCATTGTCCCACTGCAGACACTCAGAGATGTAGTGGCCAGGTTTCTTGCACTTGTGGCATGTTCTCTTCTTGTAGTCATGAGCAGAAGCTTCATCATTCCTTGAGCTTGATCGTGAAGACTTTCTGAATCCTTTCTTCTTGGTGAATTTTTGGAACTTCTTCACAAGCATAGCAAGCTCCTTTCCAATGTCTTCAGGATCATCAGAACTGCTGTCAGATTCTTCTTTAGATGAGGAGACAACTTTTGCCTTCAAGGCACGAGTTCGCCCATAGTTGGGACCATAGATGTCTCTTTTCTCAGAAAGCTGAAACTCATGTGTGTTGAGCCTCTCAAGTATGTCAGACGGATCGAGTGTCTTGAAGTCAGGACGTTCTTGAATCATCAGGGCTAGGGTGTCAAACGAGCTGTCAAGTGATCTCAGGAGTGTCTTGACGACTCCATGCTTGGTGATCTCAGTAGTGCCAAGGGCTTGAAGCTCATTTGTGATGTCAGTGAGTCGATCAAACATGAGCTGGACATTATCGTTGTCATTTCTCTTGAAGAGTTTGAAGAGGTTGCGAAGGACACTAATTCTCTGATCTCTCTGGGTTGAGACGCCTTCGTTAACCTTGGGGAGCCAGTCCCAGACTAGCTTAGATGTTTCCAAAGCACTCACACGGCCATACTGTCCTTTGGTCAGATGACCACAGATGATGTTCTTGGCAGTGGAGTCCAGTTGAACGAACTTCTTGACATCAGCAGCGGTGACACCTTCACCAGCCTTGGGAACGCCATTCTTGACGACATACCATAGGTCGACATCAATGGCTTCAAGATGCATGCGCATATTATTCTTCCAGTAGGGATATTCAGTTCCATCGAAGACTGGGCACGCAGTGGAGACTTTGATTATGCCTGCAGTCGACATAGCTAAAACTCCAGGTGGTTAAACCGAATCACACAGAACAAGGGAGTACCTTGCTCTGATACCAATTGAAAGTGCTGGTGATCGACTAGAGGGGGGTGAATAGGCGATTTTTATGAAAGTCTTCAAAACATGGAAGTTTCGAAGACAAACGATAGAAATAAACCTATTACCATGCAGCGGAAGGTAGACTACACTAAGCAAGCCATAGTCAAGTATTCAATGAAGTGAAAGCACAATGACTAATAGCAACTAGGCAGTATAAATTAGGTAGGAAGATAGTGTGAAGCCAAATGAGAACAAGCAGTCACTCAGTGAAGACAAAAGATAATGCAATCATACAATGACTTCACCAGGACCGACAGTAAGTAAAGGGATGGGAAGGATGAAACCAGTGACTTGTTGAAGACAATGATTTGTTGGACCAGTTCCAGTTGCTGTGACAACTCTACGTCTGGTTAGGGAGGCTGAGATTTAACTCAGAAGACCGCGTCTTCACCTTATTCCCCTCGAGCTAAGTACACCCAGTCCTCGCCCAATGACTCTGGTAAGTCTTCAAGTAGACTTCCAAACCTTCACAGACTTTGTTCACTGGCGATCCACAATGACTCTTGGATGCTCAGAACGCGACGCCTAACCGGCTGGAGGATTCACAGTCCTCAAGTGTAATAAGTCTTCAGATCACACAGACAGGAAGACTTCAGTGATGCCTAACATCTTTGGCTCTGGGTGTTTAGGGCTTTGTCCTCGCAAGGAATTCTCTCTCAAAGGCTTCGAGGTGGGTTGCTCTCAAACGACAAAAGCCGTACACTAACTCTGAGCAGCCAACCATTTATGGTTGTAGGGGGTGGGCTATTTATAGCCACTAGGCAACCCAACCTGATTTGTCCGAAATGACCCTGGGTCACTAAGGAACTGACACGTGTTCCAATGGTCAGATTTCAAACACACACGACAACTTTACTTGAGCTACAAGCAAAGCTGACTTACCCAGCTCTGGATAAGATTTGCTCTCATTGTCTTCGCTCGAAGACATAGGATTTTGGTTAAGCATCACTTCTGTCATTCTGACTGGTTCACTTGGACCCCACTTAACAGTACTGTGATTCCTATGACTCAACAAAGAAGAAAAAGAACGACGAAACAACTAAGTCTTCGCGCTCCATAGTCTTCACACGTTGTCTTCTCTTGTCATAGTCTTCAATGTGAATGTCTTCACATCCCACCTTTGACTTCAACGTCTTCATACATTTTTAGGGGTCATCTCCGGTAGGAAAACCGAATCAATGAGGGACTCTACCTGTGTTATCCTGCAATTCTCACAAACACATTAGTCCCTCAACCAGGTTTGTCATCAATACTCCAAAACCAACTAGGGGTGGCACTAGATGCACTTACAAGATCGAACTCAGGAAAACAGTAAAGATAAAAGTGATGGTGATACGATACCGGGGCACTCCCCCAAGCTTGGCAGTTGCCAAGTGGAGTGCCCATACCCAGATACTCAATTCTTCTTTGTTGGAGGATACGGTGGAGGTGTTGTTGATGATGCGGGCTTGTCATCCATCTTCCAAGGCATAGGTTCACGATCATAGAAGGATGATCGAGTCTCCGGAATCCTCGAATCTGCAGCCAAACTCATTCTTTTGAATCTATATTCATACTCACAGTTTTGGTTTTGCAGGTCATAGATTTGGGCTTGGAGGTGCTCGATCTTCTCATGTAGCTTGAAGATGGCCTCCTCGGTGTTCTTGGCATCCGGCTTGTAGTTGTTAGTGAACTTCGCGAGCATCATGTGGCTAGCGTTGATTCCACGCTCCACCATCCCCTGACACTTGAAAACTTGTTGCTCCATTGCTTCAAGCCTCGTCTCCATGCTTCCGATTCCCTTTGGTCCCTCAGCATCGCGGATGTGCAGCAACCCATCACGCATCTCAATGGTTTGAGGGTGTCGCAGCACCTTCGCGAGGTAATGGTTGATGACCTTCTCGAAGAACTTGTCCTTGGAAGCACTTGGGGACGTCATGATAATCTAGATCAGTCAAAAAAATAGCTCAAAAAAAACAGGAGATTTTTGCGTGATACGGGAGTCAAAACTCCTGGGAGATTATATAGTGAATTTTTACCGACCAAAATTCGTAACGTGCAAGAAAACAGAGTTCGGAAGGCACACGAGGTGCTCACGAGGTAGGGGGGCGCGCCCTCCACCCTCGTGGGGCCCTCGTTTCCTTCCCGGACTGCTACTTAATTTTCTATTTTTCTAAATATTCCAAAACAGAGAAATATTGCCTTAAAAATTGTTTTGGAGTCGGTTTACTTGCCGTACCACATACCTATTCCTTTTCGGAGTCTGAAACGTTCTGGAAAGTGTCCCTTATGTACTCTTCCGGGGTTACGATTTCAATAATATTGGTTTCAACATTTATGGGATTACCTGAGATATAATGTTTGATTCTTTGACCGTTTACCACCTTCGGATTTGTGCCTTCGAAGTTGTTGATTTTTATGGCACCGGAACGATAGACCTCCTCGATAACATAGGGTCCTTCCCATTTAGAGAGAAGTTTCCTTGCAAAAAATCTTAAACAAGAGTTGTATAGCAATACATAATCACCTACATTAAACTCACGCTTTTGTATCCCTTTGTCATGCCATCTTTTAACCTTTTCTTTAAACAACTTGGCATTTCCATAAGCTTGGGTTCTCCATTCATCAAGTGAGCTAATATCAATAACCTCTTTTCACCGGCAAGTTTGAAATCATAGTTGAACTCTTTAGTAGCCCAGTATGCCTTATGTTCTAGTTCTAGACGTAAGTGACATGCTTTTCCATATACCATTTTATATGGAGACATACCCATAGGATTTTTATATGCAGTCCTATAGGCCCATAATGCATCATCAAGTTTCTTGGACCAATTTTTTCTGGACCTATTAACAGTCTTTTGCAAAATAAATTTGAGTTCTCTATTACTCAATTCTACTTGACCACTAGAATGTGGGTGATACGGAGATGCAATTCTATGATTGACGTCATATTTAGCAAGCATTTTATGGAAAACACCATGAATAAAATGTGAACCACCATCAGTCATTAAATATCTAGGGACTCCAAACCTCAAAAAAAATAACTTCTTTAAGCTTTTTAATAGAAGTGTTATGATCAGCACTACTAGTTGGAATAGCTTCTACCCACTTAGTAACGTAATCAACAGCAACTAAAATATGTGTATATCCATTAGAGGCAGGAAAAGGTCCCATATAATTAAAGCCCCAAACATCAAATGGTTCAATAATAAGTGAATAATTCATAGGCATTTCTTGACGTCTACTAATATTACCAATTCTTTGACATTCATCACAAGATAGGACAAACTTACGGGCATCCTTGAAGAGAGTAGGCCAATAAAAACCGGATTGCAATACCTTATGTGCAGTTCTATCTCCCGCGTGGTGTCCTCCATAAGTTTTGGAGTGGCACTTGCGTAGGATCTGTTCCTGTTCATGCTCAGGTACACAACGTCCAATAACACCATCAACTCCTTATTTATAAAGATGCAGGTCATCCCAAAAGTAATGTCTCAAATCATAGAAGAACTTTTTCTTTTGTTGGTATGTGAAGCTAGGTGGTATAAATTTAGCAACTATGTAATTAGCATAATCAGCATACCAACGGGTACTACGAGAAGTACTTATGACATTTAATTGTTCATTAGGAAAGCTATCATCAATATGTAGTGGGTCATTAAGAACATTCTCTAACCTAGATAAGTTGTCTGCAACGGGGTTCTCAGCTCCTTTTCTATCAACATATGCAAATCAAATTATTGTATCAAGAGAACCCATCTAATAAGTCTAGGTTTAGCATCTTTCTTCTCCATAAGAAATTTAATAGCAGCATGATCAGTGTGGATAGTTACTTTAGAATCAACAATATAAGGTCTGAACTTATCACAAGAAAATACAACTGCTAAAAGTTCTTTTTCAGTAGTAGCATAATTTCTTTGAGCATCGTCTAGGGTCTTACTAGAATAATGAATAACATTTAATTTCTTATCAACTCTTTGCCCTAGAACAACACCTACAGCATAATCGCGAGCATCACACATAATTTCAAAGGGTAAATTCCAATCAGGTGGCTGAACAATGGGTACAGAGACTAATGCTTTCTTAAGTATTTCAAATGCTTCTACACAATCATCATCAAAGACAAATGGTATATCTTTTTGTAATAAAATTTTGAGAAGTCCTTAATGAACCTCCTATAAAATCTGGCGTGACCAAGGAAACTTCTTATACCTTTGATGTCCTTGGGACATGTCATCTTTTCAATAGCATCAACCTTGGCTTTATCAACTTCAATACCTCTTTCAGAAACTTTATGCCCCAAGACAATACCTTCATTAACCATAAAGTGGCACTTTTCCCAATTCAAGACAAGATTAGTTTCTTCACATCTCTACAAAACTCGATCAAGATTGCTCAAGCAATCATCAAAAGAAGATCCATAGACGGAAAAGTCGTCCATGAAAACCTCACAAATCTTTTCACAAAAGTCAGAGAATATAGCCATCATGCATCTTTGAAAGGTAGCAGGTGCATTACATAAACCAAAAGGCATACATCTATAAGCAAAAGTACCAAAAGGGCATGTAGAAGTAGTCTTTGATTGATCTTTAGCCGACACAGGTATTTGAGAGAAACCAGAATAACCATCTAGAAAGCAGTAATGTGTATGTCTGCATAATCTTTCTAGCATTTGATTGATAAAAGGTAAGGGGTAATGATCTTTCTTAGTAGCATTATTTAATTTGCAGAAATCAATTACCATCCTATAACCTATAATAATTCTTTGTGGAATCAATTCATCTTTATCATTAGGAACAACAGTAATACCTCCCTTCTTAGGGACACAATGAACATGACTTACCCACTGACTATCAGCAACGGGATAAATTATACCTGCCTCCAGAAGCTTTAGTATTTCTTTTCTTACCACTTATTTCATTTTAGGATTCAGACATCGTTGAGGATCACAAATTGGTTTGGCATCTGCTTCCAAATTTATTTTGTGTTGACATAGAGTGGGACTAATGCCCTTAAGATCATCAAGAGTATATCCAATAGCAGCATGGTGCTTCTTCAAAGTTTTCAATAATCTTTCTTCTTCATGCTCTGAAAGGTTAGCACTAATAATAACAGGATATATCTTCTTTTCATCAAGATAAGCATATTTAAGATTATCAGGCAACGGTTTAAGCTCAAACACGGGATCACCCTTAGGTGGAGGGGGATCCCCTAGGATTTCAACAGGCAAATTGTGTTTCAGCATAGGTTCCTGTTTAAAGAATACTTCATCTATTTCCCTTCTTTCATTCATAATCATATCATTCTCATGATCTAGCAAATATTGTTCTAAAGGATCACTAGGAGGTACAACAATAGAAGCAAGACCAATAATTTCATCCTTACTAGGCAATTCTTCATCTAAGCCGACAATAACAACATTCTTTTTGCAGTCTATCCTAGCATTAACAGTATTTAAGAAGGGTCTACCAAATATAATGGGACAAAAGCTATCTTGTGGGGAACCAAGAACAAGAAAATCAGCAGGATATTTAGTTTTCCCACACAAGACTTCAACATCTCTAACAATTCCCATTGGTGAAATAGTATCTCTATTAGCAAGTTTAATAGTAACATCAACTTCTTCTAACTCAACAGGTGCAATGTCATGCATAATTTCTTTGTATAAATCAATAGGTATTGCACTAGCACTAGCACCTATATCACATAGGCCATGATAACAATGATCTCCTATTTTAACAAAAATAACAGGCACGCCTACCACATGTCTATGTTTATATTTAGCACAAGGTTTAGCAATTCTAGCAGTTTCACCGCAGAACTGAATAACATGCCCATCAATATTATCAGACAAGAGATCTTTAACAATAGCAATATTAGGTTCTACTTTAACTTGCTCAAGGGGTGTATATGTTTTAATATTGCTTTTTACAAACCATAGTTGAAGCTTTAGCATGATCCTTTATCCTAACAGGGAAAGGTGGTTTCTCAACATAAGAAGTAGGAACAATAGGATCATTATAAGTAATAGTCTTTTCTTCAACTTTAATAGGTGCAGCTACTTTTACTTCTATGGGAGGATGATATTTAAACCACTTCTCCTTATCGAGATCAACATAAATAGCAAAAGATTCACAAAAAGAAGCTACTATCTCAGGATCAAGTCCATATTTAGTGCTAAACTTACAAAAATATCGGTATCCATAAAAGATTTAATACAATCAAACTTAGGTGTCATACCTGACTCCTTACGATTGTCGAGGTCCCAATCTTTAGAGTTGCGTTTAATTCTATCCAATAAATCCCATCTAAATCCAATAGTCTTCATCATAAAAGAGCCAGCACAAGAAGTATCAAGCATGGTGCGATTATTTTTAGAAAGCCGAGCATAATTTTTTTTGAAGAATTGTTTTTCTTGGAAGCTCATGATTGGGGCATGAATATAACATTGATTTAAGCCTCCCCCAAGCTTGAGCGATGCTTTCTCCTTCGCGAGGCCAAAAATTATATATATAATTGCGATCATGATGAACAAGATGCATAGGGTAATACTTTTGATGAAATTCCAATTTCAATCTTCTATAGTTCCATGGTTCCGTATCATCACATAGCCTATACCATGTCAATGTGTCTCCCTTCAAAGATAAAGGGAAGACCTTCTTCTTAGCAACATCATCGGGTATACCTGCAAGCTTAAATAATCCACAAACTTCATCCACATATATTAGGTGTTCATGCTTTGTTCCATCTCCTATAAAAGGATTAGCTAGCAGTTTTTCTATCATAACCGAAGGATACTCATAAGGAATTTCATTTTCAATAGGTTCAGTAGGTTGAGTAGCAACACTTTGCTCTACTGGTCGGGGTGAAGATACCCCGAACAAGCCCCTCAGAGGATTACTTTCCATAATAACAAGTGACAGTAAATTTCAGCACACTATATAAATTTTTCCTCACCAAATTCCACCTACCAAAGGTGCGTCACTTCCTGGCAACGGCGCCAGAAAAGAGTCTTGATGACCCACAAGTATAGGGGATCTATCGTAGTCCTTTCGATAAGTAAGAGTGTCAAACCCAACGAGGAGCAGAAGGAAATGATAAACGGTTTTCAGCAAGGTATTCTCTGCAAGTACTGAAATAAGTGGTAACAGATAGTTTTGTGATAAGATAATTTGTAACGAGCAAAAAGTAACAAAAGTAAATAAAGTGCAACAAGGTGGCCCAATCCTTTTTGTAGCAAAGGACAAGCCTGGGCAAACTCTTATATAAGGAAAAGCGCTCCCGAGGACACATGGGAATATCGTCAAGCTAGTTTTCATCACATTCATATGATTCGCGTTCGATACTTTGATAATTTGACATGTGGGTGGACCGGTGCTTGGGTGCTTTTCTTACTTGAACAAGCATCCCACTTATGATTAACCTCTATTGCAAGCATCCGCAACTACAAAAAAAGTATTAAGGTAAACCTAACCATAGCATGAAACATATGGATCCAAATCAGCCCCTTACGAAGCAACGCATAAACTAGGGTTTAAGCTTCTATCACTCTAGCAACCCATCATCTACTTATTACTTCCCAATGCCTTCCTCTAGGCCCAAATAATGGTGAAGTGTTATGTAGTGGACGTTCACATAACACCACTAGAGGCTACACAACATACATCTTATCAAAATATCGAACGAATACCAAATTCACATGACTAGTAATAGCAAGACTTCTCCCTTGTCCTCAGGAACAAACGTAACTACTCACAAAGCATATTCATGTTCATAATCAGAGGGGTAATAATATGCATAAAGGATCTGAACATATGATCTTCCACTAATTAAACCAACTAGCATCAAGTACAAGGAGTAATTAACACTACTAGCAACCTACTAGCACCAATCCCGGACTTGGAGACAAGAATTGGATACAAGAGATGAACTATGGTTTTGAGATGAGATGGTGCTGATGAAGATGTTGATGGAGATTGCCCTCTCCCGATGAGAGGAGCGTTGTTGATGACGATGGTGATGATTTCCCCCTTCGGGAGGGTAGTTTCCTCGGTAGAACAGCTCTGCCGGAGCTCTAGATTTGGACCCGCCAAGGTTCCGCCTCGTGGCGGCAGAGTTTCGTCCCGAAAAGTTGCTTCTTATTTTTTTTCTCGACGAAAGACTTCATATAGGATAAGATGGTCATCGGAGAGCCACCAGGGGGGCCACGAGGTAGGGGGCGCGCCCTAGGGGGGGCGCCCCCACCCTCGTGAGCAGGGTGTGGGCCCCCTGGTCTTCATCTTTGGCGAGGATTTTTCATTATTTATTATAAGGTGTTCCGTGGAGTTTCAGGACTTTTGGAGTTATGCAGAATAGGTCTCTAATATTTGCTCCTTTTCCAGCCCAGAATTCCAGCTGCCGGCATTCTCCCTCCTTATGTAAACCTTGTAAAATAAGAGAGAATAGCCATAAGTATTGTGACATAATGTGAAATAACAGCCCATAATGCAATAAATATCGATATAAAAGCATGATGCAAAATGGACGTATCAGACACTATGCCACGGAGTGCCCTGAAGGGAAGAATGGAAACGGAAACAGGAGCGCTGGGAAGAAGCCCAGTCCATTCAACAAAGGACAAGTAAACCACGTTAACGTGGAAGAGGGTCAAGAGCAGCCAGACGCGGTTATAGGTAAGTTTTTGGTTAAGTCATTTACCGCTCTTGTTCTTTTTGATACTGGTGCATCACATTCATACATATCAAGGGAATTCGTGGATAAGTCTAAACTACTGACCCAAACCCTTAGGACCCCTCTGTTAGTAAGTTTACCTGGAGCAGAGTATATGGCTAGTTGATGGTGCGACCAGATAACCTTAACCATTGGTAGCCATGTTTTTTCGTCTGACCTAATTATCTTGGAGTCACAAGGATTGGATGTGATATTAGGAATGGACTGGATGTCGAAGTACGGAGGAAACATTGACTGTGTTAGTAAGTTAATTTGTCTCACCACCCCGGAGGGAAAAAGGATCAAGTATATATCTAGGCATGCGTCAAGAAGTAGCCAAGTGAATACCCTCACGGGAGTTGTTCAGGAGGAAGTGCCTATAGTAAAGGATTACCCCGATGTTTTCCCAGAGGAGTTACCAGGCATGCCACCAGATCGAGATATTGAGTTTTTGATAGAGCTATTGCCAGGCATAGGGCCAATATCCAAGAGACCCTATAGGATGCCCGCGAATGATCTGGAAGAGATTAAGAAATAGATCAAGGAGTTATTGGAGAAAGGATACATTCGACGGAGTTCATCACCATGGGGAGCTCTAGTGCTCTTGGTAGAGAAGAAGGATAAATCCCTAAGAATGGTTGTTGATTATCGAGCCTTGAACAAGGTAACTATTCAGAACAAGTACCCATTGCCGATGATCAATGATCTGTTTGACCAGCTGCAAGGAGCTAAGGTGTTCTCGAAGATCGATCTATGATCGAGGTATCATCAGTTGAAGATACGAGAGAAGGATATACCAAAGACAACCTTCACCACACAGTACGGGCTATACGAATATATGGTCATGTCATTTGTACTGACTAACGCCCCTGCCTATTTCATAAGCATGATGAACAAGGTGTTCATGGAATATTTGGATAAGTTTGTTGTGGTGTTCATTGATGATATAATGGTATATTCGAAGAGTGAAGAGGAACACAAGGAGCATTTGCGATTAGTTCTCGAGAAACTCAGGGAACATCAGTTATATGCCAAGTTCAGCAAATGCGAGTTTTGGTTGAAGGAAGTCGGATTTCTTGGACATGTTATATCAGGAGAAGGTATAGCAGTAGATCCCACCAAGGTTCAGTCAGTCACTGAATGGTTGACACCCACTTCAGTTAGCGAGATCCGCAGTTTTCTTGGACTCGCAGGATACTACCGTAGATTCATTGAGAATTTTTCAAAGACTGCAAAGCCCATGACAGAATTATTGAAGAAGGATACCAAGTTTAAATGGATGGAAGATTGCGAGGCATGTTTCCAGGAGCTGAAGAAACGTTTGACTACAGCCCCAATGCTGACACTACCAGATATACGTAAGGATTTCCAAGTGTATTGCGACGCCTCTCGCTTAGGACTTGGAAGTGTGCTTATGTAGGACGGAAGAGTTGTTTCGTATGCCTCATGACAACTAAAACCACACGAGTTGAATTACGCTACGCATGATTTGGAGCTAGCAGCCATAGTGCATGCGTTGAAGACTTGGAGACATTACCTTATTGGAAACCATTGCGATGTGTACACGGATCATAAGAGTTTTAAGTACATTTTCACACAGAAGGAACTGAACCTTAGGCAGAGAAGATAGTTGGAGCTTATAAAGGATTATGACATGAAGCTTCATTATCATCCAGGAAAGGCCAATGTCGTAGCAGATGCCTTGAGCCGAAAGAGTAATGCTAATACCCTAGTGAGCATGGGATTGCCAAAGGAGTTAGCAGAGGATCTCAGGGAACTTCGATTGGAGATTGTTCCTAGAGGTTTTATTGCAACAATGGAGGTGCAGTCTACATTGTTGGGAAATATTCGAGAAGCTTAGAAGGATGACAAAGAGATTGCCAAGATAAAATAGAAAATGAGCGAAGGAAAGGCCAAAGGTTTTTGTGAGGATGAGCATGACACCTTATGGTTTGAGGACCGTGTTTATGTGCCCAATAACACAGAAATCAGGAAATTAATACTTCAGGAGGCTCATGACTCACCATACTCGATACACCCTGGAAACACCAAGATGTATTTGGATTTGAAGGAACATTTATGGTGGTCAGGGATGAAGAAGGATATCGCCGAGTATGTGGCCGTATGTGATGTATGTCAGCGAGTGAAGGCAGAGCATCAAAAGCCAGCAGGATTGTTACAGCCTATGCCGATACCCGAATGGAAGTGGGATAAACTGGGCATGGATTTTATCACCGGATTACCCAGGACCAAATCAGGATATGATTCTATATGGGTAGTGGTTGACTGTTTGACCAAAGTGGCACACTTTATCCCAGTGAAAACAACTTATACTAGTGCAAAGTTGGCCAAGATATATATATGACCAGGATCGTATGTCTGCATGGAGTTCCGAGGACCATCGTATCGGATAGAGGAACACAGTTTACTTCAAAGTTTTGGCATCAACTGCACTAGACTTTGGGAATGAGATTGGAGTTCAGTACATCATTTCACCCGCAGATGGATGGACAGACCGAGAGAGTCAATCAGGTTCTGGAGGACATGTTGAGAGCCTGTGCGCTAGATTATGGATCTAGTTGGGATGACAATCTGCCATACGTAGAGTTCTCATACAACAATAGTTACCAAGCCAGTTTGAAGATGGCACCGTTCGAAGCCCTGTATGGATGAAGGTGCAGAACACCGTTGATGTGGGATGAAGTCGGAGACCGACAGTTGTTTGGACCAGACTTGATCAAAGAGTCTGAGGAGAAGGTTAAACTGATCCGGGATAGACTGAAGATAGCTCAGTCCAGACAGAAGAGTTATGCAGATTCAAACACAAGGAGGTAACCTATGATATTGGAGATCGAGCATATCTGCGAGTATCGCCTTTGCGAGGAGTGAAATGTTTTGGAGTTAAGGGAAAGTTAGCCCTGAGATTTGTAGGACCATATCGTGTTTTGGAACGGATGGGAGAAGTTGCCTACAAGTTGGAGTTACCTGAAGGACTGTCAGGAGTTCACGATGTGTTTCACGTTTCCCCGTTGAAGAAGTGCCATGCTGAGATGGCCGACGTACCACTAAGAGATACCGTACCCTTGGAGGCGATTTAGTTGGACAATGACTTGACTTATGAGGAGAAGCCAGTCAAGATTTTGGAGTTTGCTAGTCGAGTCACCCGCAGCAAGGTCATCAAGTTTTGCAAAGTTCAATGGAGCCACCATACCGAGGACGAAGCCACGTGGGAACAAGAGGATGATCTTCGCAAAGACCACCCACACCTATTTTCTAGCCAACCCGAATCTCGAGGGCGAGATTCATCTTAAGGGGGGTAGGTTTGTAACATCCCAAATTTTCAATTTGGAATGTTATACATAGATCATTCTTGCATATCATATTTTATTGCATTTCATCTCGCGATCCTCGAAATCCTAAGCAACTCAAGGACTCTCAGAGAGAGTTGGGGATTTCCCCGGTTTTCAAATTTGATTTTATCAAATTTCAAAATGAGGATTTTGGTTTTAATTATTTTTCCCTCCGAGAATATTTCATACTAATATATGAGAGGAGATAATATGACTTCGCCAAAATAAATGAAATATTGGAGGAAAAATATTAGAATCAATTTTTTCTTTTATTTGGATTTTATTTGCAATTTTGGTTGCATTAGAAAAATTGCACGTTTTCAAAATTGCATTTTAGGGCAAGAAAATGTTCATCTCGTTCTAAATATTTTATTTAGACGGAGAAAATTTGTTTTGGAATTTTTAGAATTTTATTTTATTTTTTAGGATTTTTCTGAGTTTCGGTGGAATTATTTAAAAAAACGCGCCAAGGCCTAGCTGGGCCGAAGCCCAGCGCCGGCCCACCTCCCCCCGCGCCGCCGTCTCCTAGCGGGAGACCGCGCCGCCGAACCGGAGTCTGGCTCAGACTCCGTTCCCCGCGCCGTGCCCCCTTCCCCAAGGCGCCGACCCCCCTCTTTAAAGGCCGACCCCGCTGCCCCTGGAGCCGCCACCCCGCGCCGCGAGCCGGCGACCCAGTCGCCGCTGCCGCGCCGCCTCGCCGCCCCTTTGCCGCTGTCGCGCCACCCCTCGCCGGAGCCGCCGCCGCCGCCCGTTGCCCGCGCCGCCACCGCCCCGCGTTGCGCCGCCCATCGCCGGAGCTGCCGCCGTGCCGGACCTCGCCGGAGGTTAGCGTCGTTCGGTTTTTTTAGAAAAACAGTTCGGTTTTTGTTAGAAAACCCTAGTCATTTTTTTGGTTCGCCATTTTTTTTGGTTTTTCTGTTTAGCGGACGTTCGTTTTTAACGAATGGTTTTCGCTCGTTAGTTACAGATAACGAATGCTCGTTTGTTAGCCTGTTCGTCAGTTTTCTTTTATCGGATTAATCCGCGATTATTTCTGATCGCGATTTCTGATCCGATTTTCATTCTAGTTTATTTTTTTGCTCGTTAGTCGGAATCAGGCGATTCAAGCGCCTAGATCTTCGTCTCGAGACCCTCTTTTCATTTAACCAACTTGCACAAGTTTTTTCTACTGTAAAATTTGACCTAGGTCCAGATTAGTAAATGGATCTTGTTTCTTTCGCCATTTGAGTTTCGTTGCTCCGTTTGATTTGATTCTTTTTGCAAACCGGAGTTCTTAAGTTGAACTTTCTGGTTAGATCTTTTTGTTTGAGATTTACCCATGTTTCTTTGCTTGATTACTTATGTATGTTATTGTTTGTTTGCGATAGAATTCCCGGAGTGCGAAGCGTGTTATTTGGAGTCTCTAGGTTACGCGGATCGTCAGCAAGGCAAGTAACACTTTGATCATACCCCTTTATCACCCAGTTTTTATGCATTAGTTCCAATCCTCAAACATTGCATGGTTAGGATGTCATTAACATGTGGGTTGGGAAGTAGTTGATGAGGTAGAACATATTACCCTGTTACATTTAAACCCTTGGGAGTTACTTCTGCGCGTTGCTTATATTGCTATGCTATGCTCGTAGACGTGGTTTGGGTGAGTGAAATCCATGACAGATGTGAGATTGATAATTAATGGTTTAACTTAAGGTGGCAACTTAAATACACATCTGGGTGGATTGAGGCACCTGGAGTACCCAGTGTTGCCTGTATTTCTGGAAATCCCGGAGTACCCGTGTGATCTTCCTATGGACCGCCACCCAGGCTCAAAGGGAACTGAGATTATTCATGCTAGAAACTTCCGTGTGCAGCCACAAGCTATTATGGGCTCTAGCATACTTGAGTAAGTTACATGAAGCCCTTGAAGAGGTGGATCAGTAGGTAGTGGGATTGTAGGTTTGGTATGGTCTGCCCGGAGTAGAGAGTTAATGTTTCTGAAAGACTGTGTCTCGGTCATCTGTTTCTCAAACACCCGACAGTGCGAGAAATTCAACAGAGGAGATCGGATCTTGTGGGGAAAAGTGCGCAAACCTCTGCAGAGTGTATAAACTAATCATGGTTAGCCGTGTCCCTGGTTATGGACAATCTTGAGTATCTAGTACTTGGATTATCATATGTATCTCATCACTCTAAATTAATATTGTTGGGTTGATAATTACCTTTAATCAGGATTGAGTTGGAGGAACCTTCTCAATGATGTTTCAACTACCATGATAGTTAAAATAAAATCTATTCCTTTGTTGTAGGAAAAAATTGGCTTTTCACAAAACTATAACCATAGAGATTTCACCAGCCAAATATGCATGTAGTATATCATTATTCTGTTCTTGCTCTACTGTGTTATTTTGCCAGCATATTCCATGTGCTGACCCGTTTTCGGGCTGCAACGTATTATGTTGCAGACTTTTCAGACGAGGAATAAGATTCGTTAGGTCATTGCCGTGCAGCTCAGCTATGCCATTGGAGTTGATGGACTCACTTTATCTTCCAAGCCTTCCGTTGTTATCGCATTAGATGGCCTTAAGCCATATTTATTGTAATAAGTTCTCTTTGGAGACATTTTGATGTAATAAGTGTGTGATTGCTACTCTGTTATAAATCCTCGAGTACTCTGTGTGTGTCAGCATTACCGATCCAGGGATGACACCGAAGCACAGAGACTTGACCGTTTGAGGTCGGGTCGCTACAATCTTTCTTCTTTTCCATATCACACAAATCAAAAAAGTTGTTTAGATGGGTAGCGGCATCTTCACTAGGAAGGCCGGCGAATTGATCTTTCATGACAAGAATCAACAAAGCAACATTAATTTCACAAGATTCAGCATCGGTAAGAGGAGCAATCGGAGTGCTAATAAAATCATTGTTGTTGGTATTGGCAAAGTCACACAATTTAGTATTGTCTTGAGCCATCGTGACAAGCAAGCAATCCAACACACGGGCAAACAAGAAGCAAGCAAAAAAGAGGCGAACAGAAAAAGAGAGGGTGAATAAAACGGCAAGGGTGAAGTGGGGGAGAGGAAAATGAGAGGCAAATGCCAAATAATGTAATGCGAGGGATAAGAGTTTGTGATGGGTACATGGTATGTCTTGACTTGTGCGTAGACTCCCCGGCAACGGTGCCCGAAATGGCTAGTTGTCGGGAGTCAAATCTTGACTTGACTTGGCGCGAATATCCCCGGCAACAGCGCCAGAAATCCTTCTTGCTACCTCTTGAGCACTATGTTGGTTTTCCCTTGAAGAGGAAAGGGTGATGCAGTAAACTAGCGTAAGTATTTCCCTCAGTTTTTGAGAACCAAGGTATCAATCCAGTAGGAGATCACGCTCGAGTCCCATGCACCTACACAAACAAATAAGAACCTCGCAACCAACGCGATAAAGGGGTTGTCAATCCCTTCACGGTCACTTATGAGAGTGAGGTCAGATAGATATGATAAGATAATATTTTTGGTATTTTTACGATAAAGAGAAATAAAGATACAAAGTAAAATAAATGACAATAGAAATAGCTAAGTGTTGGAAGATTAATATGATGGAAGATAGACTTGGGGGCATAGGTTTCACTAGTGGCTTCTCTCAAGAGCATAAGTATTACGGTGGGTAAACAAATTACTGTCGAGCAATTGATAGAATTGAGCATAGTTATGAGAATATCTAGGTATGTTTATGTATATAGGCATCACGTCCCTGACAAGTAGACCGAAATGATTCTGCATCTACTACTATTACTCCACACATCGACCGCTATCCAGCATGCATGTAGAGTATTAAGTTCATAAGAACAGAGTAATTCTTTAAGTAAGATGACATGATGTAGAGGGATAAACTCATGCAATATGATATAAACCCCATCTTTTTATCCTCGATGGAAACAATAGAATATGTGTCAGTTCCCTTTCTGTCACTGGGATCGAGCACCGCAAGATTGAACCCAAAGCTAAGCACTTCTCCCATTGCAAGAAAGATCAATATAGTAGGCCAAACCAAACTGATAATTGGAAGAGACTTGCAAAGATAAACCAATCATGCATAAAAGAATTCAGAGGAGATTCAAATATTGTTCATAGATAAACTTGATCATAAACCCACAATTCATCGGATCTCGACAAACACACTTCAAAACAAGATTACATCGAATAGATCTCCAAGAAGATCGAGGAGAACTTTGTATTGAGATCCAAAGAGAGAGAAGAAGCCATCTAGCTAATAACTGTGGACCCGAAGGTCTGAGGTAAACTACTCACACATCACCGGAGAGGCAATGGAGTTGATGTAGAGGCCCTTCATGATCAATGCCCCCTCCGGCGGAGCTCCGAAAAAGGCCCCAAGATGGGTTCTCTCGGGTACAGAAGGTTGCGGCAGTGGAATTAGGTTTTCATGGTGCTCCTAGATGTTTGGGGGGGTACGTGGATATATATAGGAGGAAGAAGTACGCCAGTGGAGCAACGAGGGGCCCACAAGGGTGGAGGGATCGCCCAGGGGTAGGCGCACCCCCTGTCTCGTGCCCTCCTCGATCATTTCTTGATGCCCACTCCAAGTCTCCTGGATCACGTTTGTTGAGAAAATCATGTTCCCAGAGGTTTCATTCCGTTTGGACTCTGTTTGATATTCCTTTTCTGCGAAACACTGAAATAGGCAAAAAACAACAATTTGGGTTGGGCCTCCGGTTAGTAGGTTAGTCCCAAAAATAATATAAAAGTGTAAAATAAAGCCCATTAACATCCAAAATAGATAATATAATAGCATGGAACAATCAAAAATTATAGATACATTGGAGACGTATCAGGCCGCGGTCTCTCTCGTGGAGTAGATCCGATGTGGATGAGCGAGGCTCTGTCTCTAATATGAGCTATCACAATGCTAACCCTAACTAGGAGGAGGTGGGGAGTATATATAGTGCTAGCCCACGAAGGGGTAAGTGAGAGGGGGATACATGGGACCTTGGCCCGATCTCTGCGCACAGGCAGGAGCCGGATGTCCGGGCTGGGGGCCGGATGTCCAAAGGCTCACGAAGAGCCGGATGTCCGGGCCTCTGGCCGGATGTCCGGGCTGAACTTGGCCGGCTTCGGTTGCATTCTGTGATGAGGGGCCGGATGTCCGGGGCTTCGGGAGGAGCCGGATGTCCGGGGCATGGTGGCCGGATGTCCGGGCTGCGCTGGTCCTTTCCGGTGTTCTTTGGATAGCCGATGCCGGAATTTCGGGGCAAGGGCCGGATGTCCGGCTGCTGTAGCAGCTGCCCTTCTTCCTTCTCCTTCCTTCACTTCTGTGCATGCTTGGCCTTGGTCCTTGGGCTCTCCATGGTCTCCTCGGGTGTACCTGAGTATGCACAAGGTCCGTGCTTGAAGTAGCATCCATGTCTTACATGCGGAAAGGGAAGATTCGAAAAGGAGCGAGTTCACCTTAGGTCCAAAGGCGTATGCTTGAGTGTACATGGGGATGATCGTAGGATGCTCCGCATCATCTCCCCTCCCTTGGGAAATATCCGACCTCAGATCGAAAACCTCATCACCATGGAAACGGTTGTCGTGGACGGACTTGTAGTTGGACGAAGAGGAAGACATGGTGCAAGCCAAGTACTCCAAGGTGTCGCCAGAGTGGTATACATGCAAAAAGAGCAAACACAAACGACACTCGGAAATACAATGGTTAGCGCACACAAAGTGTCTATCATGTAAGAATGAGTCTATGCGGCAAGATTGTTCGTGACAAAGCGCATGAAGCTTATCAAGATGATAGAGAATGATATGCAAAGTGTTCATGGGAGCAAAAGAATTCATTGTGCACCCAAATGTGTTGTGAATATGATCAATGCAACCACGGTGCAAAATGATGTCATAGAGAGAAGGTTTATCAATAGCATGAATATGGCAATGGATGCTCAATATGAATAAGTTATCATGCAATTGATGGTAGGCAATATGATCATGATGTATGAATATGCCATCAAGGAAGATCACAACAAATTTGCTAAGAAAGTGCACAAGCTCGTATATCATGGATGACATGGAAATAGATGCAACAAGGCAATCATAATGTGGGTCAATCCATGCATAAGACACAAATTTGCCATGTGTATGATATGTCCATCGAGCATGACATGTGTCAGCACAATCAACTATATGGAGGTGTTGGAGTACCAATGCTCGATGTCGTGGCATGAGTGGAGGTTCAAAGGTGCATCCAATAAGTTCGAGCGCTCCTCAATTTGAAGGTCCATAGGGTCCACCTCCAATGTAGGTCCTCCATGCGATAGATGTATCATGTAGACAACAAGAAAGAGGCAACACTGAAAGAATGGCCCATCCAATATGCGTAGTTCACCTTTATGAGGATGTCGAAAATGTTGGTGTTGTGCATCATGTACGTCTTCACTTGACCAATATGTCTCGTGATGGTACCACCTTGTGAATCCTTCAAAATGAAAGAACATGACAAACACTTGGAAAAACAAATGAGGTTAGCGGAAATGCAAAACCTATCATTCGAGTGGTGAGATAGCCAACAAGTGTTTTCGTCATTCTTATCATAAGAAAGGACAAGGTGTGGTATGGTATGAAAGCATATGATGCAACTACAACCAAAGACAATAGGCTCAAGTAAGCAAGCATGCATCACATGTAAGGTGTCAAAGTCTCCAAGATCAATAAGCATAGCAAGTTGGCACTCAATAGAAGGGTATATGAGAGATGGCACTAAAGGAGACAAGAGACAATGATCAAGATAAGTCAAGTGAGAGGCATGAACATATATGCTATTAACCCAAGAAAGCGAGTAATAGTGGAACATGGGAGATACGATAAAGCAAGCAATCATAGTGATCAAGTCAAGCAAGCTAGTAGTGCGAAGATGCAACGTACTAGAAGTAATCATGACAATCATGTCATGTGTGCAAATAGTGAGCATATATAATGCACATGACATATCACAAACATGAAAGCAAGATATGAGTAATGTATCATCATTGTATTGACAAGAAGTCCTATGTAAATAGCAATTGAACAATATGACTATCCCAACACAAGAATCAATAATAGCATGTGGCACAAGGAAAATATGGTAATAGCAACAAGGATCTCCACCAAGCATGCAAATACACATAGAAGTAGTATAATGGTGAATCATGGGTAAATGCACGCAAGGGGCACAGTTGCATGGCAAAATCATAGAAAGAGGCATAACATGCAAAGTGAACACGAGAAAATGGGCATAACGTAACAACTGATATATATAGCCCAAAGTCATGTGAGAGCCAAGTCAAAGGAATGTGCGAAGTCTTTGCATGAAGAGAGCGGTGGGAAAGACAATCCATGGGATCCCAAGTCATCATTGCTCTCAAGAGCTCATTTCGTCAACTCTTGGGATTGAGAGGTTGACGAGTATACATGAGTACCTACACAAAACGAAGGCAAAGGAAAAATTGTATGTGCGTGGTATATGTACACATCATCCATCATGATGCGTACGTGCTTGTGTTGGTTAGCACAAAATATCCAATGCTCAAATAAATGAGATGCATGATATAGAAACATGTCATCCATCATGAGAGGTTTGTTATTATGTATAGAATAATGGAGACTCAAATTGTGTAATGTATCATGAGAAATATGTAGAGCATTGTTATTCATGGAATGCATATGGTGCATGCAATTATGGGAATCATGCAAAGTATGGAATGCAACAAAATCTCCTAATATGTATGAGGAAACTATGGGGGTCTTCTCATGAGCATTAATGGAAACATCACTTGGAGAATATTGACAACATCCAAAACAAAGCATATTCGGAACAATGTGATCATGGCATGGTATAGTAGATGAATTGCACAAATAATGTAAAGGAAGCATGGCAATATCATCACATGAAAAACAAAAGCCAATGACCATCATCTCGTCATCTATGCCATAAGTGCAAATGGGATTGATTTTAATGGAGCATGCATAGTTACTATGTTGAGATTGAAATGATGCAATATGGGAGATCTCACTCATAGCATATGACAAGTTTAATGGATTGTCAAACATGATGTGACCAAAAGAATTTTCACATGATATCCTATGGAGCATAACATCACAACTAGGCAACTCGACATGTTTGTCATCATATTCATCATAAATAGGTAACTCATGACATGAGGAAGTCGCACTAGCATGAAGCATGGGAATAGGTGTGTCAACATCATGCAAGCAATCATTCGTAAAATAGTACACTAGTGGGACAAGAGAAGCACCATCACCTATGTTACCTTTGGAGCATCGCTCATGTGTTGTAGGTGAGGTGTCGAAGACCAAGTCGTTGTCATCTTCATCTTGATGGAACCATGTCGGGGGTGCATCATCGTCCACCATGGCCATCGTCGTCTCCAGTGGAGGTATGGACTCGTCGAGGATAGGCGTGTTGTCATGTAGGAGACCTAGCACCAAAGAAGAAGAAAAAGCTCAGAGTAGAGGGTAAGTCATTAGAAATCATAGTGGCCTCACGTGTACCTCACTCACTAAGTGTTGTGGCTCACTCACTCCCTCTTTGATGCTCTCACTCGTATGGTGGGTGGAGTCACTCAAATGGCTCTCAACCTCACATAGGGTGTGTGGCATGCTCTCAAGTGTGGGGCTAGTGGTGGTCACACTCATCCTCTCGTCGGAAATGCACTCAATGTCATATATGGTGGAGTCACTCATTTCACTCATAGGTTGGTGGCTCTGCTCACATGGCAATTGGGGCATCTCGTCATATGTGGGTGTCGGAGAGATGTAGGTGCAAATGTCTCCATGCTCAATCATGTCGTAGTCGTAGCCGTGGATGAAGGCCGAAGATGGCACATCATCACTCTCCTCTAAGACCAAAGATAATGTCTCATGTGCGGTCGCGTAGATTGACTCGGAGTATGAGCCCAATATGGGCGCCGTCTTCATGTTGTTGAAGAGGTTCGTGCTCGTCGCCGTGGTCTATGGGGATGGCCCTAGCTCGACCGTCTTGTCGCCGTCTTGTTGTTGGAGGCCCATATGATGTGGCACCTCATAGCTCGCCTCCATGACTGAAGGGAAATTCCCATGTTCGGCCATCTTCCTTGAGGGCTTCCGAAGATGGAAGTGTCACCCTCACTCATAGGTGGTCGCCTCGTTGGTGAAGATGCCGATGTAGGTGAACTCATGGGAAGTAGGCAAAGATGTTGTACGTACGAAAGCGAAGATGCCTTAGAACACTTGGCGAAGATGCCGAAGTGGTTTGTGTAGCCGTAGCTCTGTCTTTTTTGTGCTTGTCCCGCGGTCTTCTCTTGTGCTCATGAAGCTTGGACTTGGCGTGAAGTAGGGATTGTTGGGACTTGTGCATTTGCGCTAGGCGAGCATCTTCATGATGATGGTTTCATTGTCGTGCTTGAGCTCGATGGCATTCGTCGTCGTCGTGCACATGATGCTTGGAGGTGACTTGCCCTTCATGACGATGTGGATCACGAACGTGATGGTGGTCGCCATGGAGATGTGGACGTGGACGACTTGCGCTTGCATAATTTTTGTGCTCTGAAGACTTGTGACCTGAACGTCACTGCCTTGAGGATGATGAAGGGGAAGAACGGTTGATCAACAAGGTCCGAATCTCCTCCATCCTTGCATCTTGCTCCTTCTTTTGTGCGGAAAGCTTGTTGTCGATGTAGTCCCTTTTCCTTGCTTCGGAGTGACGAATGTTGATGGAGAGGTTCTCAATGCGTTCTCGCAATCTTGATTGCGCGCCTTGCATTTGTCGTTGTAGATCGAAGATTGACGCTTTGGTGATGTAGTTGTTCACGCCGTCGTTGTTGTGGAAGACCGGAGATGAAATGCCTTGCCTATCCATCACAATACTCGAGCAAATAGGTCGGGACCTGAGGAATGTAAGGATTGTTGGGAATGGCGCTCCCACCCCCACCCCGGCAATCTCCACCCCCTTCCGGCGATCTCCTCCACTAGCCACTAAATTCTAGTTCCCTTCCAGTGGATCTCTTCGGTGCTCCGAGATCTACACATTCATACCCATCTTCAATGGGTTCCATGGAGGGTTCCACCCTTGGCTTGGACTTGTCCAAGGGTTTGGCTTTTGCGGAGAAGGTTTTCCAATCTACGGGCTTTTCGGTACACCCCATGGAGGACTCATACATCTTCACCATGGTGGTTTCGTTTGGACACCACAATTTTCGTTTGAACGAAGATTCTGTGGCCGCGGCTCTGGAAGCAGCTATTGGTGGTTTGGGCATTGATTTCATGGTGTTTTTGATAAAGGACAAGGTACTTGGATTTCAAGTCTCTTGCAAGGTTGTTTCCATGATTATTCTTCGCCTTCGGTCTTTTTTCTTGCGATCAATTCAAATGTTACTTTCATCTGTGGAGTAACGGTGGTCCTAATTGGAGTCGTGAGTTCAAGATCTGGAATTTGGAGTGTGATGCTGAGTGGATCCTAGTGAGTCCCTCAAAGAGACGTGCGTCACTTGGGGTTTTAGCCCTACGTTCTAAGCCATCTAAGTCTTCTTTCAAATCTGCTCATTCATTTGGCAAGAAGCTTTCATTTGCAGTTTTTCAGAACTATGGTGCTTGCCAGGACTATCGTTATCCAGCTAAGGAAAGTTGCATTCGTGATGTCGAATAGGCGGGTTACTCAATTTCTTCTCATGAGCGGGTTATTATTCGTCCAACATTACCGGCGACTCTCCGGTGAACGTCGGCGAGGCCATCTATCTCGTTTGGTACGGTGCATGATCTTAGGCCCCAGGCTGATCGCACGCCACCAATCTTGGGCGGGAATTCTGTTCCTTTGAATGAGGACGTGTCGTGCCATGTTGGGCCTGCTTCTGTGGCCTCGGTGGGCCTTGATCAGCCATCATCCTCCTCTGAGGTGGGCCGGGCTTCGCCGGTTCCCTCTGGGGAGCAGCTGGATATCCACTCGTCTCAACAAGCCAGGGAAGATTTTGATATTTTAATTTCTGATATGGTCGATGAAATTTCTACGTGTCAGAAGTGCCTTGAGAAGGGTCATTTTGCCTCGGCGTGTACATCTACGCTTTGGTGTATCTCTTGCCTCCGGTCTGGTCACGTCAAAAAAGATTGCAACAAGTTTGCCAGAATCTTGGGGCTCGTATGGCAAGCCAAACCCGTTAACGCTCCATCTTCTGAGGCGCGCTGCGGGAATATCTCACTGACAAATCTTTTACCAAACTTGGACCTCCCTTGCACTTCTGCATTTACACCGTCGTCCAGTTCCATCAGCCCCGGCCCCAAGACATCATCAGCCTCGCCGCCTGCAACCCCTCCCCCACCTCTTCACTCACCGTCCTTGGAGGCGGAGCTCCCGGCTCCGATGGCCAACTTCCATTTAGATCCCCTGTTGTATGTGCCTGCTGGTCACCACATCGTTGACGGTGGGGAAGATCGTCTGCCGCGCACCTTTGTGACGCCACATATCCCAATTGTGCGCCGTCATGAGGAGTTCATGCTTGCGGGGGTAATGCCTATTCCTCAACCAGATGAGATTGGTGCTGCTAGAGAAGAAGTAGTGCAGTGGTTGCAAGGGCATGGTGTTCATGTTCGGTCAGCTCAGCCTTGGATCCGGTCTGTTGGGCTCTTTGAGCTTCGGGACGCTGCCATCAGATTTTCTTTGCTGCAACTTCCGCCTCAGCCGTTGGGAGATGACCGATTTGTGCGATTTATGAAGCACGATGAGGGTGAAACTTTTTGTGGAGTTTAGGGTTTTCGCCAGGGACTTCTTATGTTTCTTAGAATTCCGTTGGACCTTCGCAACACTGAATGCATTAGGGCAGCCGTGAATACTTTTGGCAAGTTTCACCATTGGGTCAGTGAGGACCCGTATATGGTTCGCTCTTTGGTTTTTGCTTCATTCCCAAAGGATATCCTTGTGCCACGTGATGTGGTTTTCATGGATTATGCGGCCTATGGTGGTGCTCGGGTTTCTTGGACTGTGCCTCTATACATTTTGGGAGCGAACTTTGCTGAGCAGATGCCCCAGGACGAAGATTGGATGCCTCTCAATGGAAATCCGCATCCAGTTTCGGGTGTTCCTTTCCCCGAGTTGCCTCCGTTTAATCTTCCTGCCTACCCCGCCTTGGGGTGGAATGCAGTCCCTCCTCCGCCGCCAGAGCCTGTGATCAATGAAGTGGCTGAGGATAATTGGGGGAATTGGCAAGACAGTGTTGAGCCTGAACCTGTTCAAGATCAAGAATCAATGGTGGTGGATCTCTCCGCCCAGCCAAGCTCTGCTGCTGACCAGGATCCACCCGTCATTGTGGTGGAGGATGATCTGTCTGAAGCACCTGTGGTGCCTTTGGTCAATGAAGATGCAGCTAACAATTGGGCCATTGTTGTCTATCAGCCTCCTACTGTCAGGGAGGAGATTGCTCTGCCTGTGATTCCTTTTGGGCCTCCTTTGCCCCCGGATATGATTTGGAGGAGGTCTTTTGAGAGCCTTCTGCAAGCTCCTGTAGCTTTCTCTGTACCCAGGCCAGTGCTGCTGCAACCTTTGTCGCCGGTTGTTCTGTCTAAGAGGAGCTGGGATTTGGCTTTCAGCGATTCAGATCTGCCACGCCTTACATGGAGGGAAGAGGAGCCAGCTAGACCAGTTGCCAGGGCGCTTTTTTCTGATCCTGTTGATGTGCAACCTGTGTAGGTTCCCCCTCCTGCTGCGATTAAAGCTCGCAGGCCGCGGAAGACTTTGGCGCCAACTCCAATTGTTGACACTGCAGTTCAACGCTGCACCAGAAGCTCGGCTCAACGTGATGGATTCAAGCCCACATTTCAGGAGCTCGCACTACAGCCCAAGAGGAAGAAGCCCAAGGCCAAGCCTTTCACGGCCCAGATGCATGAAGAGCCTGCTTCTGATGGAATTCCTCTTGCAACCCCTGTCAGTCGACTCCAAGAAGTTGGGCGTGAGCTTGAGATTAATGCTGCTCTGCTCTCTGTGGATGAACTTATGGTGGACCCACCTGCTGTTGCTTCGCCTAAACATGATGATTAGAGTGTCCCTGGCATGTTGGGTTTCGCAAGCCCTTAACTTTGTTTTATCTTTATTTTTAGGCAGTTTTCTGCTTCTGGAACTTTGGTGTGTGTTAATGTTGGGTACGACTAGACTGTGCTCTTTTGGACATGTGGTATTGTGTGCCATGTGGTTTCTGGTCTTTATCTTATGCTATAATGAGTAATATCTGTAGAAACTGGAATGTTCTTTGTTGGAATGTAAGAGGCCTGAATTCTGAAGCTAGACAGAGAGCTGTTAGACAGCAAATTGAGGAAAGCCAATGTTCAATAGCTTGTCTGCAAGAAACAAAATGCACTTCTTTTGACTCTAGGACAATCAAATCTTTCTGCCCTAAAAGATTTGACTCTTTTGTCTGTTCTCCTTCAATTGGAGCTTCTGGAGGAATTATTGTTGTCTGGAATTCTTCTGTTTTTAGTGGCACTGTAATTGAAGTGCAGCAGTTTGCTGTGGTTGTTCAGTTTACTTCCAGGCAGAATAATGAATCTTGGACTCTTGTGGCTGTTTATGGCCCTTGTAAGGGTCAAGCTAGGGACAACTTTGTTAATTGGTTATACAACCTGGTTATACCTATCAATGAGCACTGGTTGTTACTTGGCGATTTTAATTTCCTTCGATCTGTGGATAACAGAAACTTACCTGGTGGGGACATAAATGACATGTTCATTTTCAATGAGATTATTGGTCACCTGGGCCTCCTTGAGCTTCCAATCAAAGGCAGATCCTACACATGGTCCAATATGCAGGATACCCCACTTCTTGAGCAGCTGGACTGGTTCTTTACTTCTGTGGATTGGATTTCTGATTACCCCATGACTGAAGTTCTGCCCCTGGCTAGGACTGCATCGGATCATGTGCCTTGTTTAGTATCCATCAAGGCTTCCATTCCAAAATCAAATCTCTTTAGGTTTGAAAACTATTGGCTTGAAATTGAGGGTTTCATGGACTGTGTTGAATCCTCTTGGAAGCAGCCCTCTCGGAAAACACACATAACTGCTAAAATTGCAGACAAATTTAAATGTTTGAGAATGTGTCTTAAGAGGTGGCAAATGAATGTTTCCAAATTGAGGCTATTGATCAGCAAATGCAATCATGTCATTTTCCTTCTATATGAATTGGAGGAGTGGATGCCTCTTTTTATTCAGGAGAACAACTTCAGAAGAATTGTCAAAACCCATTTGGAAAAGCTTCTGCACTTACAGTTTCTGTACTGGAAGAAGAGATGCTCTATCCGGTACTTTAAGGTGGGGGAGAAAACACCAAATTCTTCCATGCTATGGCCACTGAGAGGCATAGGAGGAACTCTATAGCTAGTTTAAGACTACCTGATGGATCTGTAGTCTCTGATCACTCCCAAATGGCTAGAATTATCTGGAGTTGTTTTAAGAATAGAATGGGCACCTCTAGAGGGATTGTGATGGGTTTTGATTTGTCTTCACTTATCTCACCTGTGTCTGGCCTTGAGGTGCTCACTAGGCCTTTTGAAAAGGAGGAAATGGACAATGTGGTCAAGCATATACCTGTGGATAAAGCACCTGGTCCTGATGGATTTAATGGCTTGTTTTTTAAGAAATGCTGGCACCTAATTTCTGGGGAATTTTATGAGCTAGCACAGGTTTTTTATGATGGAACTGATGTCTTGGAAAACATCAACAGTTCTTTTATTACTCTTGTGCCCAAAAAACTTTCACCTGAGGAAGTGGGAGACTACAGGCCTATCTCTCTCACTAGTATGGGGCTTAAATTTTTGTCCAAAATGGCTGCAAATAGATTCCAAGCAATGATTATGCAGTGCATCCATAAGAACCAATATGGTTTCATTAAGACCAGAACAATACAGGACTGTCTGGGTTGGACATTTGAATACTTGCACCAATGTCACCAGTTAAAGAGACCTATAGTAATCCTCAAATTGGATTTTGAAAAGGCCTTTGACTCTATTGAGCATGAAGCTATCTTTCAAATTCTCAGATATAAGGGCTTTAATGATAAGTGGATTCTTTGGATGAAACAGCTCCTTGCCACTGGTACTTCTTCTGTTCTGCTCAATGGGGTCCCTGGGAGGAAGTTTGTTTGTAAGAAAGGAGTTAGACAGGGTGACCCTGTATCTCCCCTGCTATTTGTCATAGCTGCTGACCTGCTACAAACAGTGATTAATGATATGTTCAGGAAGGGAATTCTGCATTTACCTATACCTTGCCATGATGCAGACTACCCTGTGATCCAGTATGCTGATGATACTTTGATCATCCTCCCTGCAGACAGGGTTCAACTTCTGGCTCTGAAGGATATGCTAAAGGTGTTCTCTCAGTCCACTGGTCTGGATGTCAACTATCATAAGTCCTTCATTATTCCAATCAATGTTGACTCTGCTGTAATGGAGGATTTGGCCACTGCTTTTGGTTGCAAAATTGGTAAAATGCCATTTACTTATCTGGGATTACCTGTGGGGACCACAAGACCCAAAATGGTAGACTTCATGCCACTGGTTGACTGTATGGAGAGAAGAATGACTGCCAGTTCTTCTTTCCTTAACCAAGGAGAAAGGCTACAGTTCCTTAACTCTGCTCTATCCTCATTGCCAATATTCTTTATGGGTAGTCTTGCTCTCCCAGCTGGTATTCTCAAGCAGTTGGAAAGAATCCAAAGATAGTGCTTGTGGAGAAAGCATAGAGATGTAGGCCAAAAAACAAAGGAGGTCTTGGTATTCTTAATCTGGGGGTTCAGAATGTGGCTCTCCTTCTCAAGCATGCCAGTAACTTCCTGAACAAACGAGAAATTCCTTGGGTATCCCTAGTTTGGGATTCATATTATTTTGAAAGAATGCCCCAGGGAACAAATGATTGTGGCTCCTTCTGGTGGAGGGATATTTGTAAAGTCATGCAGCATTTTAGGGACTGCTCCTGGGTGCAGATCAATGAAGGGGACACTGCTCTCTTTTGGTCTGATAATTGGAACCTTGGCTCTGAAACATCTAGTTTGCAGGCAAGATTCCCAAGGCTTTTCTCTTTTGCCAAGGACCCCTGGGTCTCAGTTAAGGAAATTTTCAATACCCAGGATATGCACCAACTTTTCCACCTTCCCTTATCTGCTCAGGCTTTTGATGAGTTAAATCTGATAAAGGATTTAATGGACTCACACAGCAGAGACCCCAGCTCGAAGGATTTTTGGTTCTGGCAGGGCTCTTCCAAGTCTTTCAAGCCCAAGATGTTTTACTCACACACCTTTCAGTCTGAGTCCTTCAATCCTTTGCTCTGTTGGATTTGGAAATCCTCCTGTACTCTCAAGATCAAGGTCTTTGCTTGGATGCTTATTATGGACAGGTTGAACACCAAGGATATGGTTGAGAGAAGGCACTGGCACATGGAGGATGGAGTCCACTGTAGGCTCTGCCCCTTGCAGGCTAGAGAAACCAGGGATCACTTGTTCTTCAACTGCAATTTCAGTGTAAGGGTCTGGAATTATCTGCAGATTGATTGGTCTGCTGGCACTTCCATGATTGAGCTGGTTACTCAGGCAAGGAGAAGTTTTGATAGGCCTTTCTTCTCTGAACTGGTGTTCATTGCTTGCTGGCTTATTTGGATCATCAGAAATGCCAAAGTGTTCATAAATGAGAGGGCTAGTTTCAATAACTGGAGGTTTGCTTTTAGGCATGATATTAGCCTCATGCAACATAGAATCAGATCTGCTTACAAGGATGACCTGCTCAAGTGGATCTCTTACCTCCCCCCTTAATCTAGTTTTGTAAGACTCTCTTTTACCTTGTACTCTGGTTACTCCTTGTAATCAACTTGTTGTGTCTGTTATTTAATTCAATAAAGTTTTGATCTGCTGTGGGGGTTTTGCCCCACAGTTCACAGTCAAAAAAAAATACTCGAGCAAATATGAGTGGAGAAAGGAGAAGAAGTATACCAAATGTACCTTGACCGATGTTGAAGATGGATCAATGAACACCTAATGATGTAACAAGGAAATAACATAATTGGTACCAATTCTTGTCGTTTTCTCACACCTACACAAATAAGGCTTATGGTGGAGCTCGGTGAGGATAGTGGCACAAAAATATTTGATGCAAAATGTTAGCAAGAGTCAATAATGTTGAAAGAGATTCACAAATTCGCAAGTGAAACAAGTAGACAAATAGCAATGAATGGCACACGGAAACGCACACACAGATAGATAAATGGGGTCGACCAAGGATGAACACAAAATGTGGAATCCACGAAAAACGCTCGGGTTGCACAACTCAAGAGAGATGCTGGCACAATTGCTCAATAGGCGGATACGACACTTGTGCACAACCTATAAGATGCAAAATGTATCAACTTTCTATCCCAAGTATGCTATATATGTATGTTCCGGTGGTGTGATCCAAAATGATCGGACATGACAATCTTATATGCGATGTGGTATGATGCTATGGCTATTGCTTACATGCTCTTTGCTCTCTTTTTCTTTGCTTAAAAGCTTATTCTATTTTTGTATATGGCCACAATGCAAAATGCACAAACCAAGATAGCAATTGTGTATATGCGAGAACAAACTTGAGGCACACGAGATGATATGGTACCAAAATGATACCGATATGGTATGGTATGTATGTAATGGAAGGTGTAGACCACTAATGTGCACAAGTAACATTGCCGGCAATACTCAAATGGCTAGTCTCGATAGGCAAGTGACGCAAAATGGGATAGGGGTTATCAATGCAATGGCAAGGGAATATACAATGGAGGGATACCACGATACCAATATGATATGGAGGTTACCGTCTGTGGTGGTGATGAGTGGCAGTGTTCTTGAGGGAGACTCATCCCTAAGTAGCTGAAATACCTTAGGAAATGGAAAAACCGCGAACTCAAAATCTCAAATGTCAAATGTCAAATGGTGGTAGCGGGAAAGCGGTGGTGGTGCGGAAACTCAATGGGATTGCGGAAATGCAATGATGGGTTTTGAGAGTAGGCAATGCGGAAGTGGAGGGTAAGGTGGTGGACTATACACGGTGTCGGAGTTGGAAGCACGGTCCCTAAGTAGCCGAAACACCTTAGGAGACACAACTCACAACACAAACAAAATTGGGTTAAGTTGGGGTGGCGGAAGTGTATGGTGGGCAAGCCTATGCAGAAGTTATGGTGGTGGTTGATGAAGAAGCAACCGTCCCTAAGTAGCCGAAACACCTTAGGAGACTCGAATCACTCCTCAAGCAACCACTAATGTGATGGAGAACAAAATTGGTTAGGTTGCGGAAGTCGGTGGTGGTTATGGAGAGGTTGTGGTGGAAGCCCTAGGAAAAGATGCCAAAGTGACAAAAATTTGATGGAGTCAAATGGTGTTGAAACCTATCTAGGTGGATAGGGGATGTCAATAGCTACTAAACGAGCTAAAAACGCAAAAATCAGACTCCGAATGTGAAAGTTACGGTCAAAACGGTGAAACACGGGAGGCTGATGCTCCAGGGGTCGAACATCCGGGGTCGGGCCAGATATCTGGGACCTGATGTCCAGAACGCTGCGGATTTGGTGCTCCAGGAGCTGGATGTCCGGCTTGGGGCCCGGATGTCCGCCCCGACGATTCCAGATCTCGTTTGGGGCGGAAATTTTTGAATTGGGGGCGGAAATTGATGATTTCGGGGGCAAAATTTGATGGATTTTGTGGATGGAAGGTGGGGAAACTTGGGGAGATGCTAGATCCACTCGAAACCAAGCAAATCCATGGATCAAATTTCAAAAAATATCATCAAAACCAACAAATCACAAAAAACATTTCAGGCTATTTTTGGTGGGGATTTTTGAAATTAGGACGAAATCAACAAAATAAGGCTAGAAAACAAAGAGTGGAGGCTCCGAAATCGTGATCAACATGGCTCATGATACCAAGATGATATCATGAGACAAGCTGGCTCTAATCCAAGATGATGTAGGGTGGAACCCTATACGGCTGATCTTTCATGAAAGGAGTGGATCCCGCGAAGAACATGAGGGGAAACACAAGGGGAAATCACAAAGGGAAAACAAGAGGGACACTCAAACCAACAAGAATAATCACACGTGTGCTAGATCCATGAACAGAAAGGGAGATACATGATCCACGATCAACAAGGGATGATACATGGTAATCGGTTCTTCTCCGCGAGGAGGTCTTGAATCCAACGTGGATCTTGTCCGTAGAGGGTCCGCGGTCTCTCTCGTGGAGTAGATCAGATGTGGATGAGCGAGGCTCTATCTCTAATATGAGCTATCACAATGCTAACCCTAACTAGGAGGAGGTGGGGGAGTATATATAGTGCTAGCCCACGAAGGGGTAAGTGAGAGGGGGGATACATGGGCCCTTGGCCTGATCTCTGCACACATGCAGGAGCCGAATGTCCGGGCTGGGGGCCGGATGTCTGGCGACTCACGAAGAGATGGATGTCCGGGCCTCTGGCCGGATTTCCGGGCTAAACTTGGCCGACTTTGGTTGCATTCTGTGATGAGGGGCCGGATTTACGGGCGAAGGGGCTGGATGTCAGGGGCTTTGGGAGGAGCCGGATGTCCGGGGCATGGTGGTCGGATGTCCGGGCTGTGCTGGTCCTTTCCGGTGTTCTCTAGATAGCGGATGCCGGATTTCCGAGGAAAGGGCCGGATGTCCGGGCTGGATCGGATGTCCGGGCTGGGGCCGGATGTTCGGCTGCTGTAGCAGCTGGCCCTTCTTCCTTCTCATTCCTTCACTTTCGTGCGTGCTTGGCCTTGGTCCTTGGGCTCTCCATGGTCTCCTCGGGTGACCCCGAGTATGCACAAGGTCCGCGCTTGAAGTAGCATCCATGTCTTACATGCGAAAAGGGAATATTCTGAAAGGAGCGAGTTCACCTTAGATCCAAAGGCATATGCTCGAGTGTACATGGGGATGATCGTAGGATGCTCCGCATCACCCGGGGGTGGCAGGTACTCTATCCAGTCAAATTCCAGTGCCGCGAGGCCACACAGCGAGGTCAGAGGCGGGATTGGAGGAGGAGGCGGCGTGGGAGGCGGGAAGTGAAGCGGCCGAAAGTTGGTTCGCGCCAAAGGGAAGCTGGCAAAATCGAGTGAAATCCCGTAGATATGAAGGAAATGGCCAGCGGATTCAGGATCACAAAAAAATTCAGGACGGCCGAATTTGGGGGATCTATTTGGGCCGGCCAAACCCCCTCCATCCCGCAAACCGACGGTTGTTTTGCCGGATGGCCCGGTTTGCGGGATCTACTAGAGATGCTCTTAGTCTTCAGAAATACCCCCTCGGTTCACAAATCTGAGACATCTTCGGAAATATGGAGTAGTGTGCATGCACCTCCATTAACCAACCAAATCCGTGTGATCACGTATGCGCGCAAAACACGCTCGAGTGATTTTGGATTGAGAAGGAGAATGAGATGGTCCAGAACATGCTCTCACCCCATCTACCGGTGTCGCTAACCATTATGTGAGCTAATTCTCCAGCCGACACTTTTCTTTGATGGCTCTCGTCATGTAATTTTTTTTGCAAAAAGAAACTTGTATTACTCAAACTCCAACAATGTTACAATCTGAAGCAGCAAGTTTCAAAACTCTGGGAGGTCCAGAACCTAAGCAAGTCATGGTTCTACCTTCCTATCTAGCAAAGATGGCTGAACAATCACTAACTTCATTTTGGCGTCTACAAACGAGTAATACTAGTCTCCTAAAGACTCATCATCAGCTTGATCTCTCTAACAAGATAAGCATAAATTGATCTGCCGATGTCATTTGTCTGCACCAGCTTGACTACTTCCAAGAATCAACCTCCAATTTGATAGGTAGCTCAGTTCTCATAAGGGTAGAAGGTAAACCCTCCATACAAGTGCATAGTTCTGCTTCTAAGGCATCACGGCAACTATACAACGTACGACATGCAGAAAAGATGATTGCACCATTAGAATCTCTCAAAACCATACCAACACCTGCTCTTCCATCCATGGTGAAGGAACCATCAGAGTTCAACTTAACTTACAACACTCGGCGGGCACCAAGATGGAACTACTTCCGTGGACAAAACTAAAGATTTTGGTATAGGCACAACATAAACTGGGGGTTTACCTTTGCAAGGATCAAGGACTGAATTGTTTTTATGTTCACCAAGGTCTCCAAATAACTACAAAGGATGTATACATGGGACCCCTCTGTCGTAGGATGTGATACCCTTTTAAGTCTCCTTCGATTTAAAATAATTTTATCTTATTTTGGAGTATTAGGATCCTTCAGATTTTTTCTTGTATCGGTCATTCAATCCATGGGACTGGAATCCTTAAAAAGGTTTTCTTGAGATTCATTTCCATTCTATTTTGAGGGAAAATTTCCACCCACTTAAACCTCTTCGTAGAATTATGTTCTTTTCTTTCTTATCAAACAATATTTGATTCAAATTCCTATACGACAGTGTTCGGCCCAGGGTGCCTCAAGCCATCAGAAGTTAGCCCCCCAGGGTGCTACACGGCCCTGGCCATCAAACCGGCCGATGGCCGGAAGTGACTTTTCGGTGGATGGGGGCGTTGGCTACCGTATTTTGAAATGATTCAAAAAAACCTATTTTCATGTTTTTTTAAATGTGAAAACTTATACATATTCACGATGGATCCGTGAATTCTCCTTCAAAATATTATTATTTGCAAGATGCACAAAAAAACAAAATTCAGCCCAACAATAAAAAAAGATCAGCCCATTTTCATGTACATTTTTTGTCTATGCCACATATGAAAGTATAGTGTTGTGAAAATTTTCTTGAATGTGTTATATGTGTATTTGTGTATGTACAATTTTTATCTTTGTTTGCGTTGTGGAAAAATGTTTCTTTTTAAAGTCCACATGGTGCCCGTCCACCCTTGGGCATTTACGACCGATGGATCTTTTTCTTTTGTGACAAAAAAAAGGAAGGATCCAGTGTGTTGGCGTAAAAGCAGGCTAGAAGACCGAGTACGAGGAGGATTTTCCGCTTGCATCCCTACTTGAAAGGACATGACACACTAATGATGTGACCCAGAGCTGGCTTGACAACACTCCTAGCTTTCTGATCAGCAGCTTGTTGGCTGTCTGTTCAGCGAATGCCTTCGTTGAATAAAGCTCCCAAAGTTTCCCCCGCAAAAAAAGGACATGACACACTAATGTTGCGTTTTTTCTATTTCTACATTTTACAAATCCTATGAGTGAGGCACTTACAAAATATGGACGACAGGGGGGAATCATATGCTATGACCCGGTCTCAATACATGCATTCACTGTTTTCCCCTTAACTATGAACTTGCAAAATCCACTTGAAAGTCGAAAGGAAGGATGACAAGTAGGAGAAGCCACCACGTGTCCACGTCTCAATGGAGAAATCAAACATATCGCCTCCTTCCTGTTGACACCAGTTTTTGGACACTGCCTCGTTGCAGCCAGCCGGTCGTTCTCATGCATACGGTGAGCTGTAGCAATGCCCAACCTAATTGACTGCTCTAATGTCTAAACAACTCCCAACATAAAATATCTCCTTTGCTTCATATAGGGCGTGTTAGGTAGCCTGCATGAGGCCCGGCCTGGCTCGTGCGAGACGAAAACGGGCCGATTGGTTGTCTGCTTTCATTGTCCGGCCCGTATGGCACAAACCTTAAAGCACTTCTGGGCCTGGCTCCCTGGCAACGCACGAATCGGCAGTTTCTCCAGGGCCTGGCCCAAGCGGTGCACGTGGGCGGCAGCAGCTGCACGCGCGCGGCCATGGTCGAGAAGTAGCGTTGCTTCCCGAAGCACCGACAATTATTAGCCTCATTGCCCCTCACCGCTCCCTCTCCCCACTCTCCCCCACTCTCCCAACTCTCATTGGCGGCGGCGGATCAGAGTAGAGCAAGAAGACCACCGGACTCCATCACCGAGAGCGGATCATCACTTGGCCGGCGGCAATGGTGGTAGGCACTTCTCTCTGTTCGACATGCAGAACTTCTTCCCGTTCGATCCGGCGATAGATTCGATCCATGACGGAGGGGAATGGAGAACAGAGGTAGATAAGCATGTAGAGGTAGTTCATACTAGTTCATACGAGTTCATAGTACTTCAAAGTAGTTCATGCAAGATCGGAATAGAGGTAGATGCGGATGCAGAAGGGGGATTGAGGGATTGGGGTACACAACGGACACCGGCTCACCGCGGCGGTCGTCACGGGTGTGTGGAGCGGCGGGTCGAGCCGCTGGCCTTCATCTTCTTCTTCATCGCCGTGCGGGCTGACGGGTCGTCATCGTCGTCCTCGGCGGATTCGAGGTCGATCTACCAGCTATGACAGCCTGGCTCTGGCGCCCTCACTGGCATCTGCACCGCTTCTTCCTCCTCCTTAGGCTCCCCACCAATGACTACCGGCGGCACGATAGCCGTCTCCCAGTACACTGCGGCACAACGGTCATTAGGAGCCCAGTAGTTCTTGTACTTGTAGCACTTCTTCCTCTATTTAGCATCGTCGGAGACGGCCTGATTCATGGCCCAGCGAATGATGCCAACTGCCATCGCGCCCTTTGCAGGGTCAGGAATCAGCGTCTTCAACTCTTCTGCAGTGGCCTTCATGAGCATTGCATTGGATTCCTTCTGCATGTCAGGCATGGAGCCAAAGTTCGAGCACACCTCCATGGTGTTCTCGAACTTGGTCCGGCCACCAGCCGTCCACCCGAGGAAGAAGGCCCTCCAGCCAATACCCCAAGTGAAGGGGTTGGTGTTGTAGCTGGAGCTAGAGCTCATGGCGATGGGGAGGAGGAAGGTTGATAGTGAGAGAAGAGAGGGGGTGGGTAAGTAGTGTTGGGAAGGGTGAGTAAATATAGGGGCGATGGAGAGGAGGAGAAGAGTGACAGTCATGTCGTTTTAACTACATGCTCTTCAATAAGCCATGAACTCTATGTTGTGCTGAGGAAGACCCGAAGAAGACCCGAAGACGCCTAAGGGTGGCGACGACAAGGGCATGGAGGAGCCCCCCCAGCAACAAGCACCGCAACTACGGCCACTACCATCAGGAGGATGGCCCAACTCACTTCTGCAAGGTCATCCTTGCACCGAAGCTTGAGTGCATCCCCATGCCCCTGGACTTCACCAAGCACTTCGTCGCGGTGCTGATGGAGTTCAAGCTCAGGAACAACATTGGCTCCTCCTAGAAGGTGACGGTGAAGCGATGAACAGCAGGGTGACCCTGGATCAGGGTTGGGCCACCTATGCAGTCGTTCATCAGATCAAGATCGGCTACATGGTGACGTTCAAGCTCCTCACTCCCGACACCCTCAAGGTCATCATCTTCGATGACGATGGCATTGAGGTCGTAAACAAGTGTGGGAAGCACAACGAAGCCTTCGCCGCCAAGGAGTAGGGCCGGGGCCTCCCTAAGTACTATTGAGTCTGCTTTGAACTGTCTATGTTTATGGTTTATGAACAACTGTTATGAAGTGTGGTACTGCTTATCTGAACTATGCTCTTAAGTAGTTGATCCTCTATTTATACTCTGCTCTACTTATGATGTGTGCTACATGGTTGTGCCAAAGTGTGCTGGTAACCTCACCAACTAGCCAAAGAGGTTACCACAGACCAGGCGTTGCATACAACCAAACACCATGCCTTGGGTTTGTCCACTAACATGCAGGCAACCAAACACCAGGTAGTGTGGTTCTGCCCATGCAGGCTAGAGGGCATGCAGGCAACCAAAAAACATGCAGATGGTGCATTTGAGGCTGCATTTGCATAGCCAGGCTGAGTTGGGAAGGCTATGCAATGCAGCTATTGTTGGCTACGGCAACCAAACACGCCCATAATCGCAAGTTAACCAGCTAACTACGTTGTGGGTAAGCCCGTGACTGTAGTGTTGTGGGTAAGCCTGTGACTGTAGTGCAGTTGTTCTCATATCCTGTGAGTCGTTTTAGCAATTCCCAACTTAACATTCAAAAGTGTGACACTTATTTTGAATCAAAGTAAGTACTTTTTTTGATTTATTGGACCTATGCATATCCCTATATTGGCAATTTAACCAACATAATATGAGTTATACATCGCAAAAAATATATCATTATAAGGTATAACTTTTGTGATATATATAGTTCATAGTACTATAATGCTAAAATTGACAATCCAGATATATAGGCTAAATCAACAAACTGGCAAGGAGGGGGTAACTGCTTTGAATCTTCAAGCAAAAACCTCCGCCGTGGCAAGTATGCTTTAAACCAAAATTGAATGCATCCATCTCTTCTCCACAACGAGGGTTTCAACGTTCTCTCATTTTTTAAGGGAAGACACAAGCACAACTTTATAAATAAAGTCACACCAGACACCAGGCTCTCCGGCAGGCCCCATGTCAGTGGTGGAGGCTCTCCCTCTTGACTGTGTGGGCTGCAGGACGGTAGCGGTGGGTGGCTCGGGCACTCTCCCTGTCTTTGGCAGTGGCGTCGCCCCGATCCGGACCTTGCGAGCTGAACTCGTTGCGCTTGTCTTGAAGATCTTGTGGTGGCACGGGGAGCTGCCGAGTGAAAGCTCTGCGCTTTGTCGCCAATGATGACGGCACTTGCGAGCATCGCTATATTCTTGAAGACGTCATGATGGTGCTCCTCTTCGTGCCAGGGTTCCCGCTGAAGACCCTTGTCCCTTTTGGACTTTGTAGTGGCGACGCTTTGTGTCGTTTTCCCTCTTCGGGCATTGTCATGGAGTTTAGGTGTTTAGGGCATTGTGTGGTGTTGTACTCGGTTTTCCCGATGCTTTCTTTCGGTAGCGTAGTCGTGTGTGTTCTGTGCGATCCGATTATCCTAGGATCAGCATTGTATGAGGGCTACCTCACCATCTTGTATCGTTCGACCGTGTTCTTGGTTCGGTGATGGCTTTATATAAAAAAGTGGGGCGAAAGCCTGTTTTGAGCAAAGTTAAACAACATCCAAGAATAGCATTGCATTACAAAGTGGCTCTGACAGCACAAACAAACCTCGAGCAAACGAAATAGTTCGAGGAAGAGGCATACATGCAAGCCCTAATGCGCATAAAAATAAGGGGCCAGTTAGGGTATGGCAGGGGCGGAGCAGGAGGTATCAAATTGATGGTGGTGGAGTGGATCTTGAGAATTAGTGAATCGATGACTTAAGTGTTGAAGCCCTTAACAAGTGTCCTCTGATACGTCTCCAACGTATCTATAATTTTTGATTGCTCCATGCTATATTATCTACTGTTTTGGACATTATTGGGCTTTATTATCCACTTCTATATTATTTTTGGGACTAACCTATTAACCGGAGGCCCAACCCAGAATTGCTGTTTTTTGCCTATTTTAGAGTTTCACAAAAAAGGAATATCAAACGGAGTCCAAACGAAATGAAACCTTCGGGAACGTGATTTTTGGAACGAACAAGACCCAGGAGACTTGGACCCAACGTCAAGCAACCAACAGGGAGGCCACGAGGTAGGGGGCGCGCCTACCCCCCCCCCCCAGGTGCGCCCTCCACCCTCGTGGGCCCCCTGTTGCTCCACCGACGTACTGCTTCCTCCTATATATACCTACGTACCCCCAAACGATCAGATACGGAGCCAAAAACCTAATTCCACCGCCGGAACCTTCTGTATCCACGAGATCCCATCTTGGGGCCTCTTCTGGAGCTCCGCCGGAGGGGGCATCCATCACGGAGGGCTTCTACATCAACACCATAGCCTCTCCGATGAAGTGTGAGTAGTTTACCTCAGACCTTCGGGTCCATAGTTATTAGCTAGATGGCTTCTTCTCTCTTTTTGGATCTCAATACAATGTTCTCCCCCTCTCTTGTGGAGATCTATTCGATGTAATCTTCTTTTTGCGGTGTGTTTGTTGAGATCGATGAATTGTGGGTTTATGATCAAGATTATCTATGAACAATATTTGAATCTTCTCTGAATTCTTTTATGTATGATTGGTTATCTTTGCAAGTCTCTTCAAATTATCAGTTTGGTTTGGCCTACTAGATTGATCTTTCTTGCAATGGGAGAAGTGCTTAGCTTTGGGTTCAATCTTGCGGTGTCCTTTCCCAGTGACAGTAGGGGCAGCAAGGCACGTATTGTATTGTTGCCATCGAGGATAACAAGATGTTTTTTCATCATATTGCATGAATTTATCCCTCTACATCATGTCATCTTGCTTAAGGCGTTACTCTGTTTTCATGAACTTAATACTCTAGATGCATGCTGGATAGCGGTCGATGAGTGGAGTAATAGTAGTAGATGCAGGCAGGAGTCGGTCTACTTGTCTCGGACGTGATGCCTATATAGATGATCATACCTAGATATTCTCATAACTATGCTCAATTCTTTCAATTGCTCAACAGTAATTCGTTCACCCACCGTAAAATACTTATGCTCTTGAGAGAAGCCACTAGTGAAACCTATGGCCCCGGGGTCTATCTTCGTCATATTAATATTCCAATACTTAGTTATTTCCTTTGCTTTTTTACTTTGCTTTTATTTTACTTTGCATCTTTATCACAAAAATACCAAAAATATTATCCTATCATATCTATCAGATCTCACTCTCGTAAGTAACCGTGAAGGGATTGACAACCCCTTATCGCGTTGGTTGTGAGGAGTTATTTGTTTTGTGCAGGTACGAGGGACTCGCGCGTAGCCTCCTACTGGATTGATACATTGGTTCTCAAAAACTGAGGGAAATACTTACACTACTTTGATGCATCATCCTTTCCTCTTCAAGGAAATCCAACGCAGTGCTCAAGAGGTAGCAAGAAGATTTCTGGCGCCGTTGCCGACAAGGTTCGCGCAAGTCAAGATTTGACTCCCGACAACGAGCCATTTCTGGCGCAGTTGCCGGGGAGGTCTACGCAAAAGTCAACATACCAAGTACCCATCACAAACCCTTATCTCCCGCATTATATTATTTGACATTTGCCTCTCGTTTCCCTCTCCCCCACTTCACCCTTGCCATTTTATTCGCCCTCTCTCTCTCCGTCCTCCCTCTCTTTCTCTATTTGCATGTTTCTTATTTGCTCGTATGGTTGGAATAGTTGTTTATTTATTACTAAAAAGAGAACCTAAGATCTATGGATCCTCATCTGCTTGCTAATCTTTTTAAGAGATCCAATTATGATGAATCAATTGCTAGTGAGTTTTATGCACTAGATTATCTTTATGAAGTTTTGCTTGAAATTTGTGAATCTGAAAATTGTGATGGAGTACTTTATGGAGTGATTCATGATAGATCTTTGAATAAAAAGCATGATTGCAATGATTTTACTATAAATTCTCTTGATGTCAATTGTGCTAATATTATGCAAAACCCTAAGCTTGGGGATGCTAGTTTTGCTATGTCTACTACTTGTTGCAATGATCATGGTTGGGGTGATTCTTCTTTCGATCTTGAAAATTTATTTAAGCCCCATGATGAATATGAGATTGATAATAGTGTTTGCAATATTATTGAAAGTGGGTTTGGAAGAGTGTCAACTTTAGATCCCACTATTTTGGAAGAGTGTCAACTTTGCATGCATGTGGATCATGTTGAAAATATTTTATGTGATAGCTATTTTGTTGAATTTGCTTATGATCCTACATCTAATTATTATGAGAGAGGAAAATATGGTGGTAGAAATTTTCATGTTACTAAATTACATCTCGTTATGTTGAGATTGCTATTGTTTCTTTCCGCTTCCTTGCATATGCTACCTTTTGCTTGCCTTGATAATTTGTTTGCCTATAAGATGCCTATGCATAGGAAGTATGTCAGACTTAGATGCGTTTGTCACGTGTTTTATGATGCTCTCTTTGTGCTTCAATTCTTGTCTTTCATGTGAGCATCATTGAAATATTATGCCTAGCTATAAGTCTTTAAAGAAAAGCGCTTGTTGGGAGACAACCCAATATTTTTCCTTACTGTTATTGTCACATCCCTGCTTTTAGTCATGCATTAGGGTTGGATGAACTTGTGCATCATGTTTAAATTTCTCTTAAACTTGAAATGGGGCCTAATCAACCCCAACACCCCCCCTGAAAATGCTAATTTCCAACAATTGGAATTTCAATGAACCCAAAATGCCCTTCATAAAAGCCCACCATTTTTGGTCTTGACTAAAACCTCTGCCAAAAATGGTCTTGCAATTTATGGAGCCATTCTGGATTTTTTGAACAAGCCATAAGTATTTGGATTTGGGCATTTTAAATGCTATAAATATTTTAAAGTGATCAAATAATCTTGGAAGCATTTTTAGGCAGTTCCGAAATGTGTCTCTAAATATTTCCAGAGTTTTTGGAAATGAAATAGTATTTATTCTATTTCAATACACATAGCAGGAAATAAATAAAAGCAAACAGAAAGAGAGAGAGAGAGAGTTAGAGGACTTACATGTCGCCTGGCCTGGCCCAGCTCGGCCCAGCCCACTGGCTCCTGCCAGTCGTCCTCCTCCTCTCGCCAGGAGGACGAGAGGCGCGTGGCCGGCGCCCGCGGCCACACGCCGGCCACCTCCTGCTTCTGCCGACACCTCGGGCGCGCCTACGAGTGCCACACACTCCCCCTTGTTCCCCTCTCATTCTCCCCACTCTCCCCGTGCCCCTCTCCCTCCTCTGGTTCTCTCCCCATCCCCTGCCGAGCGCAGCCGTCGCCGCGGACAAGCACCACCGCGGCCACCGCCTCTCCCTCGCCTCTCTGACCGGCCCAGAAGCCCCGCCGTCGTCCGACCTCCCCCGATCCCGGTGAGACGCGTTTTGCAACCGCCGTGAGCTCCTCTACCGAACCCCTCACTCCCCGCCGTCTATTTCCTCCTCTAGCCTTACTAACCACCACGCCCGAAGCTCGCCGCCGCCACCGCACGTCGCTGTCGTGGCCACAGCCATGTTGGGTCGCAACCGAGCACGCCATCATCTTTAACGCACTCGCAGGAGCCCGTAGCACCCCCGCACGCCCCTCGCCATGCCTGCTAGCGACTAGTTCGACCTCGCCCGAACTCCGGCAGCCACAACGCTCGTCGCCGACGGTGTTTCCGGCCACCCAGCTCCACCCACTGCAACCACTCGACACGGCTCACTCCCCGCATCACGTAGATGGTCTCCGCCGTCCTTTTGGTCGCCGGAGTGCAAAACCCGTGCTACTCCGCCGCGTCTCGCCTCGCCGGCGGCTAAACACCGGCGAGTTTGACCACTTTTTGATCATGGACTGACACGTGGGCCCAGGTTGACTTCCCCCTGAGCCTATGATAGGTGGGGCCGGCCTGCTAATTAGTTTAGGATTAGTGTTAACTAATTTTAATTAGTTTAGTCACTGACATGTGGGCCCAGGCCCCACTGACATTTAATTAGTACTAACTTAATCCTGTTAATTAGCTGAGACACTGACAGACAGGGCCCACCAGTCAGGTTTGACTGGCCGTGGCGCCTTTGACTCGCTGACATCATAGTGACGTAGTGTTGACGCATTTATTCTTTTTCTGAATTTATTTTTATATAGGAAATTCCAGAAAATAACCAAAACTTCTAAAAATCATAGAAAATCAACCATAGCTCCAAATCAAACAAATTATATATGAAAAATGATCAGAAAAATTCAATCTATCCATCTGTAATGGTTTAATGCATGACAAAACAAGTTAACCTTGCTGTTTAAGCAGATTAAGATAATGCACTAATAAGGCTATGTTAAATGAACTAACATTTGAATCTTTGATTCAAATGAGTTCATTCCTTTCTGTTTTAGCTTGCATTAGGCCAAAACACATTCATTTTGCCATGTCATAGCATGCATCATATTGTTGCATATTGTCATGTGTTGATTATGTTTCGGGGTGTCTTTCGTGGTAGGTTCTGCCTCCGAGGATAACCCCGAGTATCCGTCTGAAGGGCAGTACCCTACTACCACTACATCAGGCAAGCAACCCATTGATCATTCTGATACAAACCCATGTTCTCCCTTCTGCTCTTGTTTACTGCATTAAGACAACATGTTTCAAACTGCTGTGTGCTACGGTAGTTGAACCCTTATCCTCTGCATGACCTGTCATTGCCACAGTAACTAGATGAAACCCACTAGCATGTGTAGGAGTTGATTGAGCCATGTATGTGTTTCCTACCTTTCTATGGCTGCTATGCTTAGAGTTGTGTCAGGTCTGGTTCATCTGGGTGATGGGCTAGAGTGAAATGATTATGTCGGTAATGTGAGGGATGTGTTGAACATGATTTGGTAAAGGTATCGATGAGAGGCCATGTAGGAGTACATGGTGGGTTGTTTCATTGAGGTCGTCCATAAGAACTGAGATCTGTATGTGTGATTTAAGATTCAGTTACTACCATACATTGGGCCCGAAACCAACGGACCCTCTCGGCTTCTTATTCACCCTAGTACTCTGTCCAAGAGTTGTAATTAGTTTTTGGTGTTTGTAGGTTATGTGTTGTTGGCCGTGCGTAGCACTGACCCTAGGGGTGGGATATGTTGCGGTAGATACACCGTGGCACGGTGTACCGAGTCACCCGTTTGGTGTCTCGGGAACCCTGTTCACATCGTTCGGGGCCGTATGTGGAAACCTCGGCCGGACTCCCTACGGATGGAACCTGGATAGGCGATAAACCTGTACTAGAGGCTTGAGTGTTTAGGTAGGCCGTGGCCGACACCCTCGTTGGGCTTCCGCTTGAAGGTTGCCGAGTACATGTCGTGTAAACGGCGGTAAGTGGTGAAAGCGTGTATGAAGATAAGTGTGAGTACCGAGGATGGCCTCTCGTAGGATGACGAGGGAGGATCCCCGGTGGAGTATTGTGTTGGTGAGTAGTGGACTCGTGTGCGAAAACTATTTTACTAGGGGAGTCTCGTAGGATAGCTTAGCCAAGAGTCAAAGCTGGCCTGCTGCAATAACTCCACCACCTAGTTGAGAACGAGCATGTATAGTAGGTTCTGATGTAAGACTTGCTGAGTACCTTTGTACTCATGTTTGCTTAATTACTGTTTTCAGACGACAACACCGCCCCCTCCGATGGGTTCTACGTAGACCTTGATGTCGACGAGTGACTAGCCACCCAGGTGGTGATCTTGGCCATGGAGGGCCCTATGTAGATAGACAGGCTTCGAGAAGCCTTCTCCCTTTCTAGTGTCTGTACTCAGACTATTTGCTGCCGCATGTGCTTGTATGCTTGTATGACTTGAGTGTTGGGTCATGTGACCCCTACCTGTATGAACATGTTATGTATGGCTCTCTGGAGCCTTTAAATAATGTACTTGAGTTGTAGAGTTTTGTTGTGATGCCATGTTGTATGTACTCATATCGGGCATATTGTGTGTATGATTGAAATGCTTGGTATGAGTGGGATCCAAAAATCTAGTTGTCTATCCTTGGCAGCCTTTCTTATGGGGAAATGTAGTCTAGTGTTCCTCGAGCCATAGTAGTCCGCTGCAGCCCGGTTCACCGGAGTCCTGCTAGCCCAGCACTACTGCTCAGGACACTTGACTGGCCGGCATGTGTTTCACTTTGTTCCTATGTCTGTCCCTTCGGGGAAATGTCATGCGGTGACATCTGGAGTCCTGCCTAGCCTGCTACAGCCCGGGTTTCCCGGAGTCCTGTTAGCCCAGTGCTACAGCCCAGATTCACTCGCTGATGACCAACATGCTCGATGTGATTCATGTATGCCTGTCTCCATAGGTCTGCGCCGCTTTGGGTTCACGACTAGCCATGTCGGCCCGGGTTCTCTGTCATATGGATGCTAGCAACACTATCATATACGTGAGCCAAAAGGCGCAAACGGTTCCGGGCCATGGTAAGGCGACACCCTTGGGGATACCGTGCGTGCGGCCGCAATGTGATATGAGGTGTTACCGGCTAGATCGATGTGACTTGGAATCGGGGTCCTGACAGTGTTGATATCAGAGCCGGACTGCCTGTAGGTTCGCTGAGCCAAACGGGTCGATGTCGAGTCTAGAAATGCTTTAGTTATATGTAGGGGAATTGATTGTGGGAGGGAATGTAAGGCTCTTTTTACTCCTTTACCTTATGCCCTCTGATCTGAGTCATTCTCTTCTCATTCAACGTGGGTTAAGGACTGGGCTCTCTTCTTCTATCAGGTTCACGTGTTACTAATCTGTAGTAGCTTATAGGATTGTTGTTACAAGCCTCAGTACAGTTTCTACTAGTTTTAGTATGTTGCCAGTTGAATCAGAACCTTGATATGATGTTGTTGAGTCGTATTGCAAACTGTTGTGGATGTCTCAAATCTTTTTCTGAGCATTTACAGCTGTTATGCTGTCCAATTTTCCCTAGAAATTCTAATGTCTTTGCATTGTGGTTGTGCTTTCAGATGGCCACTCGTGCTCAAAACCAAGTGGTTCTCCTGACCCGGTGCCTCAATGTGCCCGGTCATACTGCTATGTTAGTCCGGGTAATGATCGAGACGGGTTATCGTTGGTATCCTGAATACACTGTGGAAGAGCAATTCCGAGACTTCAACCAGAGCCAGTACCTCTGTACCGTCAGGATATATCCCTCTTATCCTGGAGCCACTGAGCCCATTCACTGTTCCTATGGACTCGGGGTTACTGTTGAGATGGCTGTGCAGGATGCTGCCTATTCCATGATGACCATCATGCGAGTCCGGACTGGCCTGCTTCGGAACACCGAATTCCATTATATGCCAGCTTCACTTCCGGGAGCGCAAGGGTATCTCCAAGCTATCTATGCTGACCCCACACATGAGGAGTCACTACTCCGCACCACTGCCGAGATGCTCGAGGATAAGGACCATGGAAATCGGGCTTGTGTATGGAGCTTTTTAACTCTCGTGCTAATCACTGGGCCACTTTGACTCGGTTTGCACCGGCGGTACAGGCAGGATACATGGATCTGAGGGATCTGTACCCTGTACGGTCTGGATTGCCAGATTGTATGGAGTGGCGCGATGTAGGAGGCATCATCCCTCCTCGTGGTCCCCGTCTGCCACCCCCTGTGGGACCAAGGCCACATCCGAGTCCCTATGGTCCGCAGGCTCCACAGGACCGTCTGTTCCCAGATGATCATGTTCCACTTCCAGGTTTTGGTGGCGACCTCTATGAGGATTACTATGGAGCCGTTTGAGCTAGTAGTAGTTTCACTAGTATTGTCGTAGTTGTATTCTTCACAGTCCTGCGTGACCGTGGGATACGACTTGGTGTGCATCACGCTCCGGAGGTGTAGAAAAATAATGTATAGGAGCTTGGAATGCCTCCGATGAGATGTAATGTCTTTCACCGTAGTCGTACTCTAGCCTGGGCTTGTACTAAACTATGTATGGTGTGTATGACCAATGATATATATATGGCAGTTTGTATATTACCATGTCGTGCAATGAACATCTTAGCATTCCAAGTTATCCATTACATTTTGCACTTCCTTGCTAAGTTTGTGCCATCCTTATCTAAACCGTTGTCTTGTTTTCTCCTAGGATGGTCAACACCCGCAGTAACCCTGCTGCCCCGGAGCAGGGGGAAGCCAGTGCAGCTAGGGGTGAAAATCTGCCTCACCCGCCTTCTCTGGCCGAAGTGATGCTGGAGGCGGAAAGAAACAAGCGTGAGACTAACCGCTTGCTAGAGCGGATTGAGCAGAACACTGCACGCCATCAGCGAAATGACTTGGTGTCAATCAATGACTTCATCAAGTTGTACCCACCAAAGTTTAATCATTCCGTCGAGCCCCTCGACGCGGATGACTGGCTTCGTAGCATCACCCACAAGCTATGTTCTGCCAACGTAGCCGAAGCTGATAAGGTTACTTATGCTGCCTATCACCTCGAAGGCCCTGCTAGCCTTTGGTGGGAAAATTTTGAAGCTATGCGTCCGGTCGGCCAAATCACTACTTGGGCTGAATTCAGTGAGGCTTTCCATGAGCATCACATCCCGGAAGGTCTCATAGATCGCAAGAGGGAAGAGTTCTGCAATTTCACCCAAGGAAGACTGACTGTGGATGCATATAGTCGTGAATTTGGGAATCTGGCATGATATGCTCCTGAAGAGGTATCCACCGACGCTAAGAAGCAGGCAAGGTTCCGCAAGGGACTTAGCCCTGAGCTTCGCCGCGATCTTCGTCTACACGAGTGCACCTCCTTTCAGAAGTTGGTCAACAAAGCCATCAAAGCTGAGACAGGTCGGTCTGATTATGACGCTTCACGCAAGCACTCCCGTGATTTTGGCTCTTCATCCGGCTTTGGATCTCAGAAGCGTCGGGTGTGGATTCCAAGCATGGCACTGCCACCCAGGTTCATTCCGAGGCCATCCTTTGAGGTGCCTCATCCCAACCAGCAGTTTGCACCGCCCAAACCCTATGGTGGGCCCACTGCTAATGCTGCTCCATGCCCCAATGTTGTGACATGTTTCAAGTGTGGAGAGCCGGGTCACTATAGTCGAGAGTGTCCCCAGAACAACAAGCCCAATCAGTCTGGAAAGTCCGTTGGCCGTGGTAAGCCAGCGGGAAAGACATTCTACGCCAAGCCGGTCACCAGTGCACGTGGCCATGTCAACTATGTTTCAGCCGAGGAGGCTCATGAGGATCCTAACGTCGTCCTTGGTACGCTCCTTGTTAATTGCCATTCGGCATCTGTTCTTTTCGATACTGGAGCATCTCATTCATTCATATCCGAGAACTATGCTCGATTGCATAACACGACATTCTGTGACATGCCCACTTCCATGGTAATTCAAACTCCGGGTTCCAAATGGCAAACTTCTAGAGTAAGCCATGGGAACGAAATTCTTGTCGATAGACTTGTCTTTCTTGCATCTTTAATAGCTCTCAAGTCCTCGGACATTAACATCATCTTGGGTATGGACTGGATGTCAGCTCATTATGCTAAGATTGATTGTGCCACTAGAACCGTTCAACTTACTCACCCATCGGGCAAGACAGTCAATGTCTTAACTCGAGTGGCCAAGCACCAGCTTTACTCCCTAAATGCCAACCCCCTTCCAGACCTTGAGGATATTCCGGTAGTCCGAGACTTTCCGGATGTCTTTCCAGAAGAACTGCCAGGTGTTCCACCTGACAGGGATGTCGAGTTTGTGATAGACCTTATTCCAGGAACCGTTCCAATTTCTAGAAGACCCTATAAGATGGCACCCTTAGAACTAGCCGAGCTTAAGAACCAACTCGATGAGTCCTTGAAAAAGGGTTTCATCTGTCCTAGTTCCTCTCCTTGGGCTTTCCCCGTCCTCTTTGTCAAGAAGAAGGATGGAACGGATCGGATGGTTGTAGATTACCGACCTGTCAACTTGGTCACCATCAAGAACAAGTATCCGCTTCCCAGGATCAACGATCTGTATGATCAGCTCGCTGGATCCTCAGTCTTTTCCAAGATGGATTTGAGGTTGGGCTACCATCAAATCAAAATCAGAAATGGGGACATTTCCAAAACGGCCTTTGTTACTCGCTATGGCCAATACGAGTACACCGTTATGTCCTTCGGTTTAACCAATGCCCCAGCCACCTTCTCTCGGTTAATGAACTCGGTCTTCATGGAGTATTTGGATAAATTCGTCATAGTTTACCTCGATGACATACTCATCTACTCCAAGAATGAAGAGGAACATGCAGAACATCTAAGGCTGGTGTTGACAAAACTTCGAGAGCATCGCCTTTATGCCAAATTCTCCAAGTGCGAATTTTGGTTGCCAGAAGTGACCTATCTAGGCCATGTAATCTCTGGTAAGGGTATTGCTGTCAATCCCGAGCGAGTTCAAGCCGTCCTTGATTGGACTCCACCTGAGACGGTCAAGCAAGTTCGGAGCTTCCTTGGCTTAGCGAGCTATTGCCGCCGCTTCGTCGAGAATTTCTCCAAGGTTGCTAAACCTCTAACTGAACTCCTCAAGAAAGATAAAAAGTTCGAGTGGACCCCACAGTGCGAGTTCAGCTTTCAGGAACTGAAAAGACGCCTGACATCTGCTCCCGTACTGGTACCACCAGATTTCTCCAAGGACTTTATTATCTATTGCGACGCCTCGCGACAAGGACTAGGTTGCATACTCATGCAAGATCGGTAGGTAATTGCCTATGCTTCACGGCAATTACACCCACATGAGGAAAACTATCCCACACATGATCTAGAGCTTGCAGCTGTAGTCCATGCACTCAAAACTTGGCGACATTACCTCCTCGGTAATCGTTGCGAGATCTTCACCGATCACCAAAGTTTGAAATATATCTTCACCCAACCGGATTTGAATCTTAGGCAACGACGTTGGGTCGAGTTGATCTCGGATTACGACTTAGGAATAACTTACACCCCAGGCAAAGCCAATGTCATGGCTGATGCGCTAAGTCGTAAATCTTATTGTAACAACCTGATGTTATAACAAAGTCAACCACTTCTTCGCGAGGAATTCCGTAAGCTCAATCTTCACATTGTTCCTCGAGGATTCCTATCCACCCTGGTGGCGAAACATACCCTTATGGATCAGATCATCAAGGCACAGAAGGTAGATCCGGGAATCTCCCGTATTAGGAGAAACATTAAGAAAGGAGTCGCGAATTGTTTCTCCCTTGATGATCAAGGTGTCATATACTTTGGAAACCGCTTAGTGGTTCCCAAGGCACGAAACCTGAGGTGGCTGATCCTTAAGGAAGCTCATGAATCCCCTCTCACCATTCATCCCGGTAGTACTAAAATGTATCAAGACCTATGCCAGAGGTTTTTGTGGACTAGGATGAAGAGAGAAATCGCTCAATACATTGCTAATTGCGACGTTTGTCGTCGTGTTAAAGCAGAGCATCAACGGCCTGCTGGCACCCTTCAACCTTTGGCTATTCCTGAGTGGAAATGGGATAAAATCAGTATGGATTTCATTACCGGGTTTCCCAGGACCAAGAGAGGGAATAATGCCATCTTCGTCGTGATCGGCCGTCTTTCCAAAGTAGCCCATTTCCTACCTGTTCGTGAGAGTATCACCGCTAGCCAGCTAGCTAAATTATACATCTCCCGAATAGTGTCGCTTCATGGTGTCCCATTGGAAATTAACTTAGACCGTGGGAGTCTCTTCACCTCTCGATTTTGGGAAAGTTTCCAAAATGCTATGGGAACTCGTCTCTCTTTTAGCACCGCCTTCCATCCTCAATCAAGTGGTCAAGTAGAGCGAGTCAATCAAATTCTGGAAGATATGCTCCGAGCTTCTGTCATCTCATTCGGAATGGGTTGGGAGAAATGCCTTCCATTCGCGGAGTTTGCCTTATAACAATAGTTATCAAGCTAGCTTGGGCAAAGCTCCTTTCGAAGTTCTCAATGGACGAAAATGTCGAACGCCTCTTAACTGGTCAGAACCCGGGGAAAGACAACTCTTTGGCCCGGATATGATTCAGGAAGCAGAAGAGCAGGTTCGCGTTATTCGTGAGAAATTGAAAACAGCCCAATCTCGTCAAAAGAGCCAATATGATCGTAAACATAAGCTCATGACTTATGAAGTCGGCGAGAAGGCTTACCTTCGGGTTACTCCGTTAAAGGGAACCCATCGTTTCGGTATCAAAGGCAAATTGGCTCCTCGTTACATTGGACCCTTTCGCATTCTTGCCAAACGAGGAGAAGTTGCCTACCAATTGGAACTACCTTCGCATCTTTCCAGAGTTCACGATGTCTTCCACGTTTCTCAACTCAGGCGTTGCTTCGCGGATCCTATCCGTGGAGTGGACCACGAAACGCTTGATCTACAAGATAACCTCTCATATCGGGAATATCCCGTTCGTATCCTTGATCAAGCCGAGCGTACCACTCGACGCCATAATATCAAGTTTCTCAAAGTTCAATGGTCACACCATTCCGAAAAGGAAGCCACTTGGGAAAGGGAGGATCGTCTTCGACTCGAGTACCCCACCTTCTTCCCGGAGGATCCTAAATCTCGGGACGAGATTCTTTTGAGTGGGGGTGAGTTGTCACATCCCTGCTTTTAGTCATGCATTAGGGTTGGATGAACTTGTGCATCATGTTTAAATTTCTCTTAAACTTGAAATGGGGCCTAATCAACCCCAACACCCCCCTGAAAATGCTAATTTCCAACAATTGGAATTTCAATGAACCCAAAATGCCCTTCATAAAAGCCCACCATTTTTGGTCTTGACTAAAACCTCTGCCAAAAATGGTCTTGCAATTTATGGAGCCATTCTGGATTTTTTGAACAAGCCATAAGTATTTGAATTTGGGCAGTTTAAATGCTATAAATATTTTAAAGTGCTCAAATAATCTTGGAAGCATTTTTAGGCAGTTGGGAATATTCCCAAATGTGTCTCTGAATATTTCCAAAGTTTTTGGAAATGAAATAGTATTTATTCTATTTCAATACACATAGCAGGAAATAAATAAAAGCAAACAGAAAGAGAGAGAGAGTTAGAGGACTTACCTGTCGCCTGGCCTGGCCCAGCTCGGCCCAGCCCACTGGCTCCTGCCAGTCATCCTCCTACTCTCGCCAGGAGGACGAGAGGCGCGTGGCCGGAGCCCGCGGCCACACGCCGGCCACCTCCTACTTCTGCCGACACCCCGGCGCGCCTACGAGTGCCACACACTCCCCCTCGTTCCCCTCTCATTCTCCCCACTCTCCCCGTGCCCCTCTCCCTCCTTTGGTTCTCTCCCCATCCCCTGCCGAGCGCAGCCGTCGCCGCCGACAAGCACCACTGCGGCCACCGCCTCTCCCTCGCCTCTTTGACCGGCCTAGAAGCCCTGCCTCGTCGCCCTCGTCCTCTACGCTGTGCCACGCCGCCCCGGACACCCCCAAACGTCATCACCGCGATCGTCTTCTACCTCGAGCAACCGAGATCACCGGCAACGCCCCGACGTCGTCCGACCTCCCCCGAGCCCACTGAGACACGTTCTGCAATCGCCGTGAGCTCCTCTACCGAACCCCTCGCTCCCCGCCGTCTATTTCCTCCTCTAGCCTTACTAACCACGGCGGCCGAAGCTCGCCGCCACGACCGCACATCGCCGTCATGGCCACAGCCATGTTGGGTCGCAACCGAGCATGCCATCGTCTTCAACGCACTCGCAGGAGCCCGTAGCACCCCCGCACGCCCCTCGCCGTGCCTGCTAGCGACTAGTTCGACCTCACCCGAACTCCGGCAGCCGCAACGCTCATCGCCGACGGCGTTTCCGGCCACCCCAGCTCCACCCACTGCCACCACTCGACGCGGCTCACTCCCCACATCACGTAGATGGTCTCCGCCGTCCTATTGGTCGCCGGAGTGCAAAACCCGCGCTGCTCCGCTGCGTCTGGCCTCGCCGGCGGCTAAACGCCGGCGAGTTTGACCACTTTTTGACCGTCGACTGACGCATGGTCCCAGGTTGACTTCCCCTCTGAGCCTATGACAGGTGGGGCCGGCCTGCTAATTAGTTTAGGATTAGTGTTAACTAATTTTAATGAGTTTAGTCACTGACATGTGGGCACAGGCCCCACTGACAGTTAATTAGTACTAACTTAATCCTGTTAATTAGCTAAGACACTGACAGACAGAGCCCACCAGTCAGGTTTGACTGGCCCTGGCGCCTTTGACTCACTGACGTCATAGTGACGTAGTGCTGACGCATTTATTGGATTTATTTTTATATAGGAAATTCCAGAAAATAGCCAAAACTTCTAAAAATCATAGAAAATCAACCATAGCTCCAAATCAAACAAATTATATATGAAAATGATCAGAAAAATTCAATCTATCCATCTGTAATGGTTTCATGCATGGCAAAATAAGATAATGCACTAACAAGGCTATGTTAAATGAACTAACATTTGAATCTTTGATTCAAATGAGTTCATTCCTTTCTGTTTTAGCTTGCATTAGGCCAAGACACATTCATTTTGCCATGTCATAGCATGCATCATATTGTTGCATATTGTCATGTGTTGATTATGTTTCGGTGTGTCTTTCGTGGTAGGTTCTGCCTCCGAGGATAACCCCGAGTATCCGTCTGACGGGCAGTACCCTACTACTACTACATCAGGCAAGCAACCCATTGATCATTCCAATACAAACCCATGTTCTTGCTTCTGCTCTTGTTTACTGCATTAAGACAACGCGATTCAAACTGCTGTGTGCTATGGTAGTTGAACCCTTATCCTCTGCATGACCTGTCATTGCCACAGTAACTAGATGAAACCCACTAGCATGTGTAGGAGTTGATTGAGCCATGTATGTGTTTCCTACCTTGCTATGCCTGCTATGCTTAGAGTTGTGTCAGGTCTGGTTCATCTGGGTGATGGGCTAGAGTGAAATGATTATGTCGGTAATGTGAGGGATGTGTTGAACATGATTTGGTAAAGGTATCGATGAGAGGCCATGTAGGAGTACATGGTGGGTTGTTTCATTGAGGCCGTCCATAAGAACTGAGGTCTGTATGTGTGATTTAAGATTCAGTTACTACCATACATTGGGCCCGAAACCAACGGACCCTCTCGGCTTCTTATTCACCCTAGTACTCTGTCCAAGAGTTGCAATTAGTTTCCGGTGCTTGTAGGTTATGTGTTGGTGGCCGTGCGTAGCGCTGACCCTAGGGGTGGGCTATGTTGCGGTAGATACACCATGGCACGGTGTACCGAGTCACCCGTTTGGTGTCTCGGGAACCCTGTTCACATCGTTCGGGGCTGTATGTGGAAATCTCGGTCGGACTCCCTACGGATGGAACCTGGATAGGCTATAAACCTGGACTAGAGGCTTGAGTGTTTAGGTAGGCCATGGCCGACACCCTCGTTGGGCTTCCACTTGAAGGTTGCCGAGTACATGTCGTGTAAACGGCGGTAAGTGGTGAAAGCGTGTATGAAGAAGTACACCCCTGCAGGGCATAAAACTATTCGAATAGTCGCGTCCGCGGTAAAGGACTACATGGTTGCCTAGAAAATTCATAGAAGTTAATGGATACTACTAAAAGACTCAAGATAAGTGTGAGTACCGAGGATGGCCTCTCGTAGGATGACGAGGGAGGATCCCCGGTGGAGTATTGTGTTGGTGAGTAGTGGACTCGTGTGCGAAAACTATTTTACTAGGGGAGTCTCGTAGGATAGCTTAGCCAAGAGTCAAAGCTGGCCTGCTGCAATAACTCCACCACCTTCTTGAGAATGAGCATGTATAGTAGGTTCTGATGTAAGACTTGCTGAGTACCTTTGTACTCATGTTTGCTTAATTACTGTTTTCAGACGACAACACCGCCCCTCCGATGGGTTTTATGTAGATCTCGATGTCGATGAGTGACTTGCCACCCAGGTGGTGATCTGGCCATGGAGGGCCCTATGTAGATAGACAGGCTTCGAGAAGCCTTCTTCCTTTCTAGTGTTTGTACTCAGACTATTTGCTTCCGCATGTGCTTGTATGCTTTTATGACTTGAGTGTTGGGTCATGTGACCCCTACCTGTATGAACATGTTATGTATGGCTCTCTGGAGCCTTTAAATAATGTACTTGAGTTGTAGAGTTTTGTTGTGATGCCATGTTGTATGTACTCATATCGGGCATATTGTGTGTATGATTGAAATGCTTGGTATGAGTGGGATCCGACAATCTAGTTGTTTATCCTTGGAAGCCTTTCTTATGGGGAAATGTAGTCTAGTGTTCCTCGAGCCATAGTAGTCCGCTACAGCCCGGTTCACCGGAGTCCTGCCAGCCCATCACTACTGCTCAGGACACTTGACTGGACGGCATGTGTTTCACTTCGTTCCTATGTCTGTCCCTTTGGGGAAATGTCACGCGGTGACATCCGGAGTCCTGCTAGCCTGCTACAGCCCGGGTTCCCCGGAGTCCTGTTAGCCCAGTGCTACAGCCCGGATTCACTCGCTGATGACCGACATGCTCGATGTGATTCATGTATGCCTGTCTCCATAGGTCTACGTCGCTTTGGGTTCACGACTAGCCATGTCGGCCCGGGTTCTCTGTCATATGGATGCTAGCGACACTATCATATACATGATCCAAAAGGCGCAAACGGTTCCGGGCCATGGTAAGGCGACACCCGTGGGGATACCGTGTGTGCGGCCGCAATGTGATATGAGGTGTTACCGGCTAGATCGATGTGACTTGGAATCGGGGTCCTGACAGTTATTCAATAAATAATTTACCTAGCCTCTATTTTGGTTGTGTTTTTTGTGTTTAATTAGTGTTTGTGCCAAGTAGAACCGTTGGGAAGACTTGGGGAAAGTCTTGTTATCTTGCTGTAAAAAACAGAAACTTTAGCGCTCACGAGAACTGCTGCCATTTTTATTTGGAAAGTGCTATTTAGTTAATTATTTTTGCACATGATTAATATATAAATTCCTCACGTCCAGAAATCTATTTTAGAATTTTTGGGGTTCCAGATCTTGCGCTAGTTACAAATTACTACAGACTGTTCTGTTTTTGACAGATTCTGTTTTTCCTGTGTTGTTTGCTTATTTTGATGAATCTATGGCTAGTAAAATAGTTATAAACCATAGAGAAGTTGGAATACATTAGGTTTAACACCAATATAAATAAAGAATGAGTTCATTACAGTACCTTGAAGTGGTCTTTTGTTTTCTTTCGCTAACGGAACTCACGAGATTTTCTACTTTAAGTTTTTTGTTGTGAAGTTTTCAAGTTTTGGGTAAAGATTTGATGGATTATGGAACGAGGAGTGGCAAGAGCCTAAGCTTGGGGATGCCCATGGCATCCACAAGATAATCTAGGTACACCTAAAAGCCAAAGCTTGGGGATGCCCCGGAAGGCATCCCCTCTTTCGTCTACTTCCATCGGTAACTTTACTTGGAGCTATATTTTTATTCACCACATGATATGTGTTTTGCTTGGAGCGTCTTGTATGATTTGATTCTTTGCTTTTTAGTTTACCACAATCATCCTTGCTGTACACACCTTTTGAGAGAGCCATACATGATTTGGAATTTGTTAGAATACTCTATGTGCTTCACTTATATCTTTTGAGTTATATAGTTTTGCTCTAGTACTTCACTTATATCTTTTAGAGCACGGTGGTGGATTTGTTTTATAGAAACTATTGATCTCTCATGCTTCACTTATATTATTTGAGAGTCTTAAATAGGATGGTAATTTTATTAAATAATCCTAATATGCTAGGTATTCAAGATTAGTAAAAAAAATCTTATGAGTGTTTTGAATACTAAGAGAAGTTTGATGCTTGATGATTGTTTTGAGATATGGAGGTAATAATATCAAAGTCGTGCTAGTTGAGTAGTTGTGAATTTGAGAAATGCTTGTGTTGAAGTCTGCAAGCCCCGTAGCATGCACGTATGGTAAACGTTATGTAACAAATTTGAAACATGAGGTGTTTTTTGATTGTCCTCCTTATGAGTGGCGGTCAGGGACGAGCGATGGTCGTTTCCTACCAATCTATCCCCCTAGGAGCATGCGCGTAGTGCTTGGTTTTTGATGACTTGTAGATTTTTTCAATAAGTATGTAAGTTCTTTATAACTAATGTTGAGTCTATGGATTATACACACTCTCACCCTTCCATCATTGCTTGCCTCTTCGGTACCGTGCATTGCCCTTTCTCACATTGAGAGTTGGTGCAAACTTCGCCGGTTCATCCAAACCCCGTGATATGATACGCTCTTTCACACATAAACCTCCTTATATCTTGCTCAAAACAGCCACCATACCTACCTATTATGGCATTTCCATAGCCATTCCAAGATATATTGCCATGCAACTTTCCACCATTCTGTTTATCATGACACATTCATCATTGTCATATTGCTTAGCATGATCATGTAGTTGACATAGTATTTGTGGCAAAGCCACCGTTCATAATTCTTTCATACATGTCACTCTTGGTTCATTGCATATCCTGGTACACTGCCGGAGGCATTCATATAGAGTCATCTTTTGTTCTAGCATCGAGTTGTAATCATTGAATTGTAAATAAATAGAAGTGTGATGATCATCATTTTCTAGAGCATTGTCCCAAGTGAGGAAATTAAAAAAGGGAGAGAAGGCCCAAAAAAGAGAAAAAGAGAGAAGGGACAATGCTACTATCCTTTGCCACACTTGTGCTTCAAAGTAGCACCATAATCTTCATGATAGAGAGTCTTTTGTTTTGTCACTTTCATATACTAGTGGGAATTTTTCATTATAGAACTTGCCTTGTATATTCCAACAATGGGCCTCCTTAAGTGCCCTAGGTCTTCGTGAGCAAGCAAGTTGGATGGACACCCACTTAGTTTCTTTTGTTGAGCTTTCATACATTTATAGCTCTAGTGCATCTGTTGCATGGCAATCCCTACTCCTCGCATTAACATCAATCGATGGGCATCTCCATAGCCCATTGATTAGCCTCGTTGATGTGAGACTTTCTCTTTTTTGTCTTATCCACATAACCCCCATCATCATATTCTATTCCACCCATAGTGTTATGTCCATGGCTCGTGCTCATATATTGCATGAAAGTTTGTAGGTTTGAGATTACTAAAGTATGAAACAATTTCTTGGCTTGTCATCGGGGTTGTGCATGATGAGAGCATTCTTGTGTGATAAAAATGGAGCATGACTAAACTATATGATTTTGTAGGGATGAACTTTCTTTGGCCATGTTATTTTGAGAAGACATAATTGCTTAGTTAGTATCCTTGAATTATTATTATTTTTATGTCAATATGAACTTTTATCTTGAATCTTTTGGATCTGAATATTCATACCACAATTAAGAAGAATTACATTAAAATTATGCCAAGTAGCACTTCACATCAAAAATTATCTTTTTTATCATTTACCTACTCGAGGACGAGCATGAATTAAGCTTGGGGATGCTTGATACGTCTCCAATGTATCTATAATTTTTGATTGCTCCATGCTATATTATCTACTGTTTTGGACATTATTGGGCTTTATTATCCACTTTTATATCATTTCTGGGACTAACCTATTAACCGGAGGCCCAGCCCAGAATTGCAGTTTTTTGCCTATTTCAGAGTTTCGCAGAAAAGGAATATCAAATGGAGTCCAAACGGAATGAAACCTTCGGGAACGTGATTTTTGGAACGAACAAGACCCAGGAGACTTGGACCCTATGTCAAGCAACCAGGCACGCCCTCCACCCTCATGGGCCCCCTGTTGCTCCACCGAGATACTCCTTCCTCCTATATATACCTACGTACCCCCAAACGATCAGATACGGAGCCAAAAACCTAATTCCACCGCCGCAACCTTCTGTATCCACGAGATCCCATCTTGGGACCTGTTCCGGAGCTCTGCCGGAGGGGGCATCCATCAAGGAGGGCTTCTACATCAACACCATAGCCTCTCTGATGAAGTGTGAGTAGTTTACCTCAGACCTTCGGATCCATAGTTATTAGCTAGATGACTTCTTCTCTCTTTTTGGATCTCAATATAATGTTCTCCCCCTCTCTTGTGGAGATCTATTCGATGTAATCTTCTTTTTGCGGTGTGTTTGTTGAGACCGATGAATTGTGGGTTTATGATCAAGATTATCTATGAAGAATATTTGAATCTTCTCTGAATTCTTTTATGTATGATTGGTTATCTTTGCAAGTCTCTTCGAATTATCAGTTTGGTTTGGCCTACTAGATTGATCTTTCTTGCAATGGGAGAAGTGCTTAGCTTTGGGTTCAATCTTGTGGTGTCATTTCCCAGTGACAGTAGGGGCAGCAAGGCACGTATTGTATTGTTGCCATCGAGGATAACAAGATGGTTTTTTTTATCATATTGCATGAATTTATCCCTCTACATCATGTCATCTTGCTTAAGGTGTTACTTTGTTTTCATGAACTTAATACTCTAGATGCATCTTGGATAGCGGTCGATGAGTGGAGTAATAGTAGTAGATGCAGGCAGGAGTCGGTCTACTTGTCTCGGACGTGATGCCTATATACATGATCATGCCTAGATATTCTCATAACTATGCTCAATTCTGTCAATTGCTCAACAGTAATTCGTTCACCCACCGTAAGATACTTATGCTCTTGAGAGAAGCCACTAGTGAAACCTATGGCCCCCGGGTCTATCTTCATCATATTAATCTTCCAATACTTAGTTATTTCCCTTGATTTTTACATTGCTTTTATTTTACTTTGCATCTTTATCACAAAAATACCAAAAATAGTATCCTATCATATCTATCAGATCTCACTCTCGTAAGTGACTGTGAAGGGATTGACAACCCCTTATCGCATTGGTTGCGAGGAGTTATTTGTTTTGTGCAGGTACGAGGGACTCGCGCGTAGCCTCCTACTGGATTGATACCTTGGTTCTCAAAAACTGAGGGAAATACTTATGCTACTTTGTTGCATCATCCTTTCCTCTCCAAGGAAATCCAACGCAGTGCTCAAGAGGTAGCATCCTCCATTGCTGCAACAGAGCAGTCATTTTGAATAAGAAGTCAGACGTTTGGTTAGGGAAAGAGTGCTTAATGGCAGACTTACTACAGGTAGTCTAAATGGACTAACAGGGCATGACAAAAGGGAACCAAAACACACGGCAAAATTGACCAGAGATATTTGCAGTAAGATCAAAGTCATCAAAGATATTCGGGTGCTAGTTAACATTCAACCACAACCAAACTCAACTCTAGAAAAATATCACAAGCATATATCTAACAAGAATATGTTTCATGTCTTCATTCTCTCCACAAAGAGAACATGTTGTGTCAATTGTACCATTACACTTAAGAATCTGGTCACCAGAGAGAACACGCCGACGCCGCCGAATGGTTTTCCATAGAAAGATTCTAATTTAAGAGGAATGTGATGTAACGCCCTCGATGCGGCTATATCTCCCACGTGTCGAAGCACGACTTAGAGGCATAACCGCATTGAAAGCAATGTCGCAAGTGAGGTAATCTTCACACAACCCATGTAATACATAAGGGAAAGAGATACATAGCTGGCTTACAATCGCCACTTCACACAAATACATGAATAAAGCATTACATCAACCAGATACAATCAAGGTCCGACTACGGAACCAAAATAAAAGAAGACTACCCCAAATGCTACACAGATCCCCGATCGACCCCAACTGGGCTCCACTACCGATCAACTGGAAACGGAACAACAAAACGAACACGAACTTCATCGAGCTCCTCCTTAAGCTCGGTTGCGTCACCTGCTCGGTAATATCGGCACCTGCAAACTGGTTTTGGAAGTGTCTGTGAGCCATGGGGACTCAGCAATCTCACACCCTCGCGATCAAGACTATTTAAGCTTATAGGTAGGGTAAAAGTATGAGGTGGAGCTGCAGCAAGCGACTAGCATATATGGTGGCTAACATATTCGCAAAAGAGAGCGAGAAGAGAAGGCAAAAGCACGGTCGAACAACTATGATCAAGAAGTGATCCTAGAGCAACCTACATCAAACATTACTCCAACACCGTGTTCACTTCCCGGACTCCACCGGAAATAGACGATCATGGTTACACACGCGGTTGATGTATTTTAATTAAGGTCAACTTCAGGTTTTCGACAATCAGACATTAACAAATTCCCATCTGCCCATAACCGCGGGCACGGCTTTCGAAAGTTCATAACCCTGCAGGGGTGTCCCAACTTAGCCCATCACAAGCTCTCACGGTCAACGAAGGATATTCCTTCTAGCGGGAAGACCCGATCAGACTCGGAATCCCGGTTAAAAGACATTTCGACAATGGTAAAACAAGACCAGCAAAGCCACCCGAATGTGCCAACGAATCCCGATAGGAGCTGCACATATCTCTTTCTCAAGTCACACCGGATTGTCCAAGGTTCCGGTAGGCCAGCCCAGAGTTGCCCCTGGTGGCCACCGGCAGCTGACAGGTTGGACCAACACTCAGAGGAGCACTGGCCCGGGGGTTTAAATAAAGATGACCCTTGAGTCTGCAGAACCCAAGGGAAAGAAAAGGCTAGGTGGCGAATGGTAAAACCAATGTTGGGCCTTGCTGGAGGAGTTTTATTCAAGGCGAACTGTCAAGGGGTTCCCATTATAACCCAACTGCGCAAGGAACGCAAAATCCGGGAACATAACACCGATATGACGGAAACTAGGGCGGCAATAGTGGAACAAAACACCAGGCATAAGGCCGAGCCTTCCACCCTTTACCAAGTATATAGCTGCATTAGTTAGATAAGAGATATTGTGATATCCCAACAAGTGAACATGTTCCAACAAGGAACAACATCTCCATGTTTCAACAAGGAACAAACTTCAATCTTCACCTGCAACTAGCAACGCTATAAGAGGGGCTGAGCAAGGCGGTAATATAGCCAAACAACGGTTTGCTAGGACAAGGTGGGTTAGAGGCTTGGTTCAACAATATAGGAGGCATGATAAGCAAGTGGTCGGTATCGCAGCATATGCATAGCAAAAGAGCGAGCAACTAGCAAGCAAAGATAGAAGTGATTTCGAGGGTATGGTCATCTTGCCTGAAATCCCGCAAGGAAGAAGAACGAGTCCATGAAGAAGTCAAACGGACATAGACGAACGGGTCCTCACAAACACGACGTTATCGGAACCAACCCGAAGAAGCAACACTGGAAAGAAGCACACAACATAGTAAACAACCAACACATGAACATGGTATGATATGCGGGATGCGGTATGTGATGCATATGCATGATTTGGAAAGGAATGATTGAACCTGGCCTCAACTTGGAAATCCAAGAGTGCCACTGGAAAGGTGAGATGATTTCGGTTGAAATCGATATAAAGATCACCGGAATCGGATGCACGGTTTGGTAATGGCAAGCAAAACAAGTATGGCACCGGTCTGCGATAAACAGCAAGTAGTCATCTAAATGCATCAAGTTAAATATGCTACAGCACTCAAACAAGGAAACAAAATACATGGTAGGAATACACTCAAGAAGCTTAACAAAAGATGAACACTGAGCTACGGCTAAATCATCCATTAACAGGTTTAAACAAGCATGGCAAAAGAGCAAATGATAACAGGTTTCAGACTTAGTGAAATTAACACAAGTCTGGAATTTATCATCGGAAAGCACACTTTAGAGTATGAAAACTACATGCTACAGGAACTTAACATGTCAAAGCAAGGCATGGCATGAAGCTACTCAAAGCACTTACCAAAGGTCCCTTAGTGACCTTGAGCCAAAAGGGATCATAAAATACAATTGCAAGCATGTGAACATGGCAAAAACATAAGCAGATTCAGACTTAGTGAAAAACTGGATCATGCAAAACAGTTAACGATTAGGCATGTTTACGAGCTCGTTGCACTCACTACAGAGCATGACTAAGAATACATCCATTAAGAAGACATGGCATAGAAGCTAGACATGGCAAGAACAACATCATAGCATGCATGGATCAATAGCAACATCCTTGGAAAAATCGCTAAACATGTCAACAATCTGCCAGGATTCACGATATAGCAAAAGTAGAGCTCGATTGACTCAAGCTAGGGTGCTCCATAAATGAAAACAAAGACATGGATGGATAGAGCACCACGATGTTAACAAATCATCCTTACTGATCATCCTCAAAAGAGGCACGTATCACTAGGAAACAACATGAACATATGGCATAACGACAAAATCAGGACAAGGACTTAGTGAAAAACTAAGTCCCTGAAATCAGCATTACCGATTACGCTACTTTGCAAGCTTGTGCTAGTCACCACACATATCACAAAAATACATGCCAACACCTCTGTAAAGATGGCATGGCATATAACAAAACACATGAAGAGCTCAGGGTCATAGCATGCACACATAAATCATGGCAAAAATGACAAAATGCCATTTGCTGAAACAGATCTGACAAATTACTCACATAGCCCTCTTCCAACAGCATTTCGGGCATCAAGATGAGCTCAAATGAAAATTATGCAATGAGATGAAATGATGTACTCATTGAGACGAACATTTTGATATGCTACACGCACGAATCGGGGCAACAGTGACAGAGTTATGATGCGATGAAAAGTGCACAAAAATTACTGAGATCTGGGGACTTAGCCATATCACCTCGCGGAAAAAGTCAACCCGAGACGAGACGGAGCAGGACGGAGGGATCCGGGTCACGGGACGGAGTGTTTGGATCGGGCACCCGGTCGATCTCGTCCACCCCCGACGAGAACTCACCGGAGTTGGCCGGAGGGACGCCGGAGACGGAGAAGGAGGCGCGGGGGCTCGCCGGAGTTGCCCCGGGCGGCGGATCCGGCGACCCAAGGCAGCGGCGCAGCTGAGGTCCGGCGGCGAAGCAGCTAGAGGCGGCGGAGACGGGCGGCGGCGAGGTCGCGTGGTGGAGGCGGCGGCCGGCGGCGAGCGCAGCGGCGACGGGGCGGCGTGCGGTGGAGTCGGCGGCGGCGCGGGGAAGGCGCTTGGGTGGCGGCGGTCAGGCCAGGCGCGGGGTACGCGGTCGGGCCGGGCGGGCCGGCCGTGGGCCCGCAGGGCCGCGGCGGCGCGGGGGAGAGAGAGGACGCGCGGTGAGGTGACGTGGAGGGCGTCGGTTGGTTGCAGCGGCGGGGTGAGCGACGTGGCGCGACGCCATTGGACGGAGGGACGTGGCCGGCGGACATGTCCGGCGCGGAGATGTATGTCCGGTGGCGCGAGGACGAAGGGATCTAGGGTTAGGGGCGAAATAGACCCGGGGTTGAAATGGAGGGATCTATTTATAGAGGTAGAGGGAGCTAGGAGAGTCCAAATGAGGTGCGGTTTTCGGCCATGCGATCGTGATCGAACGACCGAGATGATGGAGGAGGTTTAGGTGGGGTTTGGGCCAAATTGGAAGGGTGTTGGGCTGCAACACGCACGAGGCCTTTACGGTCCCTCGGTTAATCGTTGGAGTATCAAACGAAGTCCAAATGGCACGAAACTTGACAGGTGGTCTACCGGTGGTAAACCAAGGCTGCATGACAAGTCTCGGTCCAATCCGAAAACGTTTAACACCCGCACATGAAAAGAGGTAGAAAGGGACACCGGGTGACATAGGAGCGCCGGATTGCAAAACGGACAACGGGGAAAATGCTCGGATGCATGAGACGAACATGTATGCAAAAGAAATGCACATGATGACATGATATGCAATGCATGACACGCAAGAAAGACAAGGCAACAACAACGAATAACTGGAGGAAACCTGGCACATCGGTCTCGGGGCGTTACAACACTCCACCACTACGAGAGGATCTCGTCCCGAGATCTAGAATGGCACCGGAGGGAAAAACGGAAGAGAAAGAGAAGAGGTAAAACTAAGTTGCTTCTTTGACAAACGAGTGAAACCAAAGAACTTTGAAAAGGTTAAGCCATTTCGAGAAAAGAATACAACAGAGATAAATGAAGTTGAAAGCACTCCGTTAGCAAAGAGGAACAAGGGAGAACAACTTTGGGCAGCACTCCGATTGAGAAATGATAGAAGACTTGATAAGATGAAAAGAACTTGAGCATAGGACACGACACTCCAGTTAAATGGATAAGCAAAAGAAAGAAGCATGATCTTGACAAAACAAGATGATGGGTTGAAAAGAGCAACATCGCAATGCCTCCGGAACAAAAGTAAGAATGGAATGGGATGAACGAAGGGAAAACAAGAACTCGAGGGAGTACGCTTACAACAAAAGCTAGAACGGAGTTGTTGGAAAACCAACAACGAAAAGAATAAGCTTGATATGGTCTTATGGAATACATCTCAAATTATGAGGTGACAACCTGCCACTCACGGGAAAAAGAATTGGATTGGTAAGAACAAGGAGACGAGAAGCTAATTTCACCGGGAGGATAAATGAAGAACTTGGGTCATTTATAAGCACCATAATAGTAACAATCCTTAGGGAAGGCTTTAGGTGAAATATAACCCAAGATAACTCCAATGAAGAGATCGATGGGTTTAAAATACCTCATTCTTGATAAGTTGTGAATCATGAAACATGAACTCAAAATATCAAGAATGACATAGCACCACCTTAAATGGTACGGAAGAAAGAATTGCACTCCGGATTGCAAGATGAAGAATGCTTGAGTTCCTCTGAAAAGAATCTCGATGAAAAACTTCGAGAAGGAATTAAATCCTCGATGAACCATCAAGTAGAGCCTTCATGAATAACCCCGGTAACAAAGGGATAACGAGAAGAAAGAGAAGTTGGAAACACAAGGTGAATCCTTGCAATGATTGGATGGATGTTCGTGATGAAATAAATTGAGAGAGCTTGGAACTCCGGAAAAGAAAAGATGAAACAAGTGAAACCGAGAATTTGATGAGCCTCCGGAATAGGGAATTGAGTTCACTCGATGAAACAAGAATAAGAATTACGTTATGCATATCCATCACCAATTCAAATTGATGACAAGCAATGGAATTGGCATACTACTTATTCTTGTTGAAAAGGATTAGGAGAGATGTCGATAACTTGATAAGGTCTTCAACGAAACACCGGTAGGATTGAAAATGAACGAAGTAAAGATAAAGAAACACCGGGAAAAATTAGCAAATGAACGAAGATACATGAAAGGGTTTAGATCCATGAGAACGAAGAGATCATGAACTGATTAGAGGATATTCGAACGATGCACCGGTAAGATTTGGAGAATGTGAGCTGCCAGCTGAAATGAATAATAATGAGATGATGGCCTCCGAAGAATCAAACTGAAAAGACACCTGAATTTGCACCGGATGGGTGAAAAGAATAGTCACAAAGAAAACAATTATGAGAGGAAGACATCAAGCTAGAACCACGAATCTTGAAAAGAATGGCGCAAGATTTAAGAGAAACTCTTCTTCAGTCTTCAAAATCTGAGAATGACGATGAGAAACACCACCAAATTGTTGAGATACTCCGCGATGAAAATTAGAAAGGTTGAACCAACGATGAAAAGAAAAGAAAGATCTTGGAGAAAAGCATTTGACTGATGATAATTCATTCTTACGTCAAATTTTAAAAGATTTGAGAATAGCTCCGGTAAAATAAGAGGAGTCAGGTAAGATCCTGGAAAAAGACATGTGGGTTAGGGCCCACTCAAAAGATACACCGTTGAAATGATTTAGAAGAGAGGTTGCACCGGTTGAATTAAATGGCTAGAATGAGATAACAATCTCGAAAGAGCTTGAACGATAGCAGAGTGTAAGCACGAATCTTCGGGATATCTTGAGCACTCCGGAAAAATTGAATAGCGAGAAAAGAGGAGCACCGGCATGAGAAGGTGTTTGAAACGAGGAAAGAATATGATCAACAAAGATTGAATTGGATTCACCGGAGAAGAAAAAGAATGAAGAATGATTAACTTGAGACTCCGTTAGCATCTTCATGAGCAACACCGGGTAAGAACATTGACGGAAAGGAATGGAGAGACTCCTCATCAATAAAATGGATACTTGATGAAGAAATCTGAGTCCTTGAAGAAAAAGGGGTGGGTGGGTGGGAAAACAAAGGCAACTTGGAACGAATGAAGCAAACACCGTTGAGAAGAACTTATAATTGATCTTGGTAATGTTGAAATGATCGGATGCACTTGAAAAGAAACGTGCTGGTGAAAAGGATTGAGATGACAATCTCGATTATCAAGAAGGATTGGTATTCACATCAGAGTATGAGAACATAGCTTAGGAAAGGTATGGGATCAACATTTGACTTCGAAGCAACTCGAATACCACAACTCAAAACAAAACAAAGGATTGGCTTGCAAAATAAGCCGGAACAAACATATGATAGAGATTTCGTCCGAAGTTTTTGTGGTGGGGCCTACACGGGCTCGATCGTACAGCACCATCATGTACAAGGCAGTGCACATGACATACGAAGCGTCCCCGAGTCGGCATAGCCAAGGACTCTTTAAGACACAATGAGACCACTGTAAAACCAACCGTGAATAGGCGGACCACTAGACATCGAACCCCAATTTCATATCATATATCTGTCGAAAAGATATCCTAAGAGCTACTTGAATTCCCACTTATAAACTCCCGAAACTTTCCGGTTATGCAATCAGGTGTTGGGGACACAGGGGAAGCATAATATCTCACCCAAAACTAACAAATCCTACATCCAGCTGTATCCATCCTTCAACACATAACCAAGAAACCTTCAGAAATCATCTACCCCAACCTTCCAAAAGCACCCGTTATACAAGTTATGGCAATACTCCCGAACTCCCGCCCCAGTATTGGGTGGCGTCGAGGTTATCTCACCAACAACTGCATAAAAGAGATTTTCGATGTCGGCGAAACTAAACTCAGGTATTCCAGAACTGCAACGATAAAATTGTGACGACAACACCTCGGAGCTCAACTCCCCGGGACACTGCCACAACCCCTAAATGTCAGGAGGCACCAAGAACAATGTTCTCGTCACAAAACCATCGGAACGATTCCAAGATACCCGCGTGATTCTAAATTTTTTTAGTGAAATTTGAGAAGAGAAGAGTCAAAAATCTATGTCAGGATGCCTCACCAGAGCGATGAAGGGACTGGGGAGTAAAAAGAATTCCTAAACTCTCCGATATATATAATCCTAAATGACTCAAAACATTTCTAGACTCAATATCGCCAGCGATTCGATCAAGCAGGGGGCTCCTAAGGTCGGGGAAGGCTCTGATACCAACTTGTAACGCCCTCGATACGGCTATATCTCCCACGTGTCGAAGCATGACTTAGAGGCATAACCGCATTGAAAGCAATGTCGCAAGTGAGGTAATCTTCACACAACCCATGTAATACATAAGGGAAAGAGATACATAGTTGGCTTACAATCGCCACTTCACACAAATACATGAATAAAGCATTACATCAACCAGATACAATCAAGGTCCGACTACGAAACCAAAATAAAAGAAGACTACCCCAAATGCTACACAGATCCCCGATCGACCCCAACTGGGCTCCACTACTGATCAACTGGAAACGGAACAACAAAACGAACACGAACTTCATCGAGCTCCTCCTTAAGCTCGGTTGCGTCACCTGCTCGGTAACATCGGCACCTGCAAACTGGTTTTGGAAGTATCTGTGAGCCATGGGGACTCAGGAATCTCACACCCTCGCGATCAAGACTATTTAAGCTTATAGGTAGGGTAAAAGTATGAGGTGGAGCTGCAGCAAGCGACTAGCATATCTGGTGGCTAACATATTCGCAAAAGAGAGCGAGAAGAGAAGGCAAAAGCAAGGTCGAACAACTATGATCAAGAAGTGATCCTAGAGAAACCTACGTCAAACATTACTCCAACACCGTGTTCACTTCCCGGACTCCACCGGAAACAGACCATCACGGTTACACACGCGGTTGATGTATTTCAATTAAGGTCAACTTCAGGTTTTCTACAATCGGACATTAACAAATTCCCATCTGCCCATAACCGCGGGCACGGCTTTCGAAAGTTCATAGCCCTGAAGGGGTGTCCCAACTTAGCCCATCACAAGCTCTCACGGTAACGAAGGATATTCCTTCTAGCAGGAAGACCCGATCAGACTCGGAATCCCGGTTACAAGACATTTCGACAATGGTAAAACAAGACCAGCAAAGCCACCCGAATGTGCCGACAAATCCCGATAGGAGCTGCACATATCTCTTTCTCAGGGCACACCGGAGTGTCCAAGGTTCCGATAGGCCAGCCCAGAGTTGCCCCTGGTGGCCACCGGCAGCTGACAGGTTGGACCAACACTCAGAGGAGCACTGACCCGGGGGTTTAAATAAAGATGAACCTTGAGTCTGCAGAACCCAAGGGAAAGAAAAGGCTAGGTGGCGAATGGTAAAACCAATGTTGGGCCTTGCTGGAGGAGTTTTATTCAAGGCGAACTGTCAAGGGGTTCCCATTATAACCCAACCGCGTAAGGAACGCAAAATCCGGGAACATAACACCGATATGACAGAAACTAGGGCGGCAAGAGTGGAACAAAACACCAGGCATAAGGCTGAGCCTTCCACCCTTTACCAAGTATATAGATGCATTAATTATATAAGAGATATTGTGATATCCCAACAAGTGAACATGTTCCAACAAGGAACAACATCTCCATGTTTCAACAAGGAACAAACTTCAATCTTCACCTGCAACTAGCAACGCTATAAGAGGGGCTGAGCAAAGCGGTAACATAGCCAAACAACGGTTTGCTAGGACAAGGTGGGTTAGAGGCTTGGTTCAACAATATAGGAGGCATGATAAGCAAGTGGTCGGTATCGCAGCATATGCATAGCAAAAGAGCGAGCAACTAGCAAGCAAAGATAGAAGTGATTTCGAGGGTATGGTCATCTTGCCTGAAATCCCGCAAGGAAGAAGAACGAGTCCATGAAGAAGTCAAACGGACGTAGACGAACGGGTCCTCACAAACACGATGTTACCGGAACCAACCCGAAGAAGCAACACTGGAAAGAAGCACACAACATAGTAAACAACCAACACATGAACATGGTATGATATGCGGGATGCGGTATGTGATGCATATGCATGATTTGGAAAGGAATGATTGAACCTGGCCTCAACTTGGAAATCCAAGAGTGCCACTGGAAAGGTGAGGTGATTTCGGTTAAATCGATATAAAGATCACCGGAATCGGATGCACGGTTTGGAAATGGCAAGCAAAACAAGTATGGCACCGGTCTGCGATAAATAGCAAGTAGCCATCTAAATGCATCAAGTTAAATATGCTACAGCACTCAAACATGGTAACAAAATACATGGTAGGAATACACTCAAGAAGATTAACAAAAGATGAACACTGAGTTACGGCTAAATCATCCATTAACTGGTTCAAACAAGCATGGCAAAAGAGCAAATGATAACAGGTTTCAGACTTGGTGAAATTAACACAAGTCTGGAATTTATCATCGGGAAGCACACTTTAGAGCATGAAAACTACATGCTACAAGAACTTAACATGGCAAAGCAAGGCATGACATGAAGCTACTCAAAGCACTTAACAAAAGTCCCTTAGTGATCTTGAGCCAAAAGGGATCAGAAAAAATACAATTGCAAGCATGTGAACATGGCAAAAACATAAGCAGATTCAGACTTAGTGAAAAACTAGAGCATGCAAAACAGTTAACGATTAGGCATGTTTACGAGCTCGATGCACTCACTACAGAGCATGGCATGACAAACTAAGCGTACACCCATCAAGAAGACATGGCATAGAAGCTAGACATGGCAAGAACAACATCATAGCATGCACGGATCAATAGCAACATCCTCGGCAAAATCGCTAAACATGTCAACAATCTGCCAGGATTCACGATATAGCAAAAGTAGAGCTCGATTGACTCAAGCTAGGGTGCTCCATAAATGCAAACAAAGACATGGATGGATAGGGCACCACAATGTTAACAAATCATTCTTACTGATCATCCTCAAAAGAGGCACGTATCACTAGGAAACAACATGAACATATGGCATAACGACAAAATCAGGACAAGGACTTAGTGAAAAACTAAGTCCCTGAAATCAGCATTACCGATTACGCTACTTTGCAAGCTTGTGATAGTCACCACACATATCAGAAAAATACATGCAAGCACCTCTGTAAAGATGGCATGGCATATAACAAAACACATGAAGAGCTCAGGGTCATAGCATGCACACATAAATCATGGCAAAAATGACAAAATGCCATTTGCTGAAACAGATCTAACAAATTACTCACATAGCCCTCTTCCAACAGCATTTCAGGCATCACGATGAGCTCAAATGAAAATGATGCAATGAGATGAAATGATGTACTCGTCGAGACGAACATTTTGATATGCTACACGCACGAATCGGGGCAACGGTGACAGAGTTATGATGCGATGAAAAGTGCACAAAAATTACTGAGATCTGGGGACTTAGCCATATCACCTAGCGGAAAAAGTCAACCCGAGACGAGACGGAGCAGGACGGAGGGATCCGGGTCGCGGGACGGAGTGTTTGGATCGGGCACCCGGTGGATCTCGTCCACCCCCGACGAGAACTCACCGGAGTTGGCCAGAGGGACGCCGGAGACGGAGAAGGAGGCGCGGGGGCTCGCCGGAGTTGCCCCGGGCGGTGGATCCGGCGACCCAAGGCGGCGGCGCAGCTGAGGTCCGACGGCGGAGACGGGCGGCGGCAAGGTCGCGTGGTGGAGGTGGCGGCCGGCGGCGAGCGCAGCGGCGAGGAAGCGCAGCGGCGACGGGCGGCGCGCGGTGGAGTCGGCGGTGGTGCGGGGAAGGCGCTCGGGTGGCGGCGGTCGGGCCAGGCGCGGGGCACGTGGTCAGGCTGGGCGGGCCGGCCGTGGGCCCGTAGGGCCACTGCGGCGCGGGGGAGAGAGGGGACGCGCGGCAAGGTGACGTGGAGGGCGTCGGTTGGTTGTGGCGGCGGGGTGAGCGATGTGGCGCGACGCCATTGGACGGAGGGACGTGGCTGGCAGACATGTCCGGCGCGGAGATGTATGTCCGGTGGCGCGAGGACGAAGGGATCTAGGGTTAGGGGCGAAATAGACCCGGGGTTGAAATGGAGGGATCTATTTATAGAGGTAGAGGGAGCTAGGAGAGTCCAAATGAGGTGCGGTTTTCGGCCACGCGATCGTGATCGAACGACCGAGATGATGGAGGAGGTTTAGGTGGGGTTTGGGCCAAATTGGAAGGATGTTGGGGTGCAACACGCACGAGGCCTTTACTGTCCCTCGGTTAACCGTTGGAATATCAAACGAAGTCCAAATGGCACGAAACTTGACCGGCGGTCTACCGGTGGTAAACCAAGGCCGCATGACAAGTCTCGGTCCAATCCGAAAACGTTTAACACCCGCACACGAAAAGAGGTAGAAAGAGACACCGGGTGACATAGGAGCGCCGGATTGCAAAACGGACAACGGGGAAAATGCTCGGATGCATGAGACGTACATGTATGCAAAAGAAATGCACATGATGACATGATATGCAATGCATGACACGCAAGCAAAGACAAGGCAACAACAGCGAATAACTGGAGGACACCTGGCACGTCGGTCTCGGGGCGTTACATGTGATCCCTCCACACTCCTTGAAACTTGTTCGAGTGTTGCCCTTGCACAAGCCTAGTATAAAGAGACTTGATCAAAAACTTGTCGGAAGCAGGATGGAGACAAACCATGGGATCTTTAGTCGACAAGAGCAAAGGAAAAGTGTAAGAAATATGCCCAAGAGGTAATCATGTGATGATGTTTTTTTCATATGTATTCATGAATTATTTGTATTGTCCTTCGACATCATCACCAATATGTATCAATAAGTATGATGATTGTTCTAATGGTCCCTAGTTGATAAGGTTACTCATTTGCTTACTATGTTTCATAAGTCATGGGCATAGAAATACCAACCGACAGTATGGACTCATGGATGGGGTTCACTGAGTCGGACAGATCCCCATTGAAATGCAACAAGATATTGTCATTTGTTTGTCTTAGTCACATTATATGCCATGTTCTACACCTGACATCCTCGCTTGTTCTTGGGATGAGGATTGACTGACTTATGGTCTATCAAACGCTACTCCATAACTACATAGTTATTAAGTTACCTTTCGGGCTATACATGGTTGGTCGAGATCGGATTCGACCCTCCGACTTGGTTTTGATATTCAATGGGCCCTCCTGAGTGATCAATTTCGGAAAGCATAGTCATGCGATTTGTGTTAAGTGCTAGCCTAGTTCGGAAATCTGTATCATAGCTAGAGAGAGGTTGAGTTGCCAACAAGGGTGAGAAGTACTCATCTTGAGCTTGACAACACGTACAAGGAGGCAAAAGAAATAATGCATATGACACATTGTCAAGGTTCATCAATATGACTTTGTGCACACTTGGAAGTTGGCACGTTCTGCTAGGAGCCGCAACCAGTTATCGACTCAGACCGTGTCCATGTATATGTGAACCTATTGGGTTTCACACTTAAGAGACACGAACCCACTCGGATTGGATCCGAGTGGAATTGGGTGTAGAGTCCTAATGGACCTCAAGTGTTGAGCACATCCCAGGCGTCTATAGAAGTGGAGGGCAAGACCTTGGAAAAAGTTCGACAATCCCATGAGCTAGCCGCCAAAACTTCCATGCCCACGTCATGGGATCATATCTAATAGTCCATCACCCGACACTCCTTCCTGCACGTGCGAATACCTTGGAGGCATTGCACCTGTGATGCTAGGATGAACCATTCGAGGGCACCATAAGGAAATGTTCGAGGGATTTGCGAGGAGGAGACAACAAGCGCGCATGCCAACTCTCCTCCCATTCTCGTGACTGCATGTATAATGATAAAACCAGATCCCGTGATCTATCTTCCAGGTGGATCAACGACAAGAGGATCATCAACTAGGAAATACTTGGCTTTAAGCAACTCTCCCTAGATAGAGCCGAGGGCATCATGGTAAATATCTTACCCCCACTTCATAATAAGGCATTTGTTCATGATGGAGGTGTTAATGATGCCCAACCCCTCAAGATTCTTAGTTTTGCACATAAGCTTCCATTTAATCATCATATACTTCATCCTATTATCAACAGAGTTTCAAAAGAAAGCACTACGATGTTTGTTGAATCTTGAGTGACCTCGAGAGCCGGTAGAAGCCCACGGTGCACATGGGAAGACTGGAAAGGCAAGGGTTAATAAAGGCTCACTTTAAACACCCCCCCCCCGGTATTATAGGTACCCCTCCAGAGGGCCTCAAGTTTTGCTCAATACGAATGAAATTTGCTGCTTTAAGCTTTATCGACAATAGGGGTACAAAAGAAACATATATGGGAAGGAGCCGAGCTTACAATTCAAATGATTAGCTACACGATTTTGTTTAGCAGCGGGCAACCCATAACGATCGATTTGCTTGTGCTGAGGTTAATCTTGAGACTAGACATGGCCTAGAGAAGGATAAAATTAAGGTTTGCAAGGTGCGTATCGTGTTCCTCAATGAGAATAATGATGTCATCGTTCCCATTCAAGGCCCCATTTGGAGTTATACATCGACGATACTAGGCTGAATTATGAATCGGCCATGTGGATTAGTCCATGGATTATTTATATCTTTATTTTTTCCACCCTCACATTCACACTTGTCACAATGGGAGTAACTTCAGCAGTAACATCGAGTCCAACTCAGCAAATTTGCTTATGTGCCAATGAGTTATTGAGGAGAGATGTAGTTGTAGTAACTTAGCTAGTTACTGGAACATCACATGTGCCAATGCAATATGAGTCTATAACATAATAAATGAAGCTTTGCATGTTACCATGCTTATGTTACTACCCACTACTGTATGAAGATAGTAACATAGTCTAAGGATATGTGTATATTATTATTATATGTTACTCTTCATTATGGCTAGTCTCAAAGCTCCGTTTGGAGTTTTGAAACTCGGTGCCTGTTTCTCTCTTCTATCGTAATGAAAAGGCAGCGCTACGGCCGGTTGCTCGAAAACAAACATGCATGTTGATGCTCATGTGCACTTTGAAGGAATAGCTTCGTCGATGATCACTCAATCATGAGAATAAATTCCACATTTAATTGGTTATTTTATTCAATAAAATATTGTTATGGGCATATACAATCTAGTCGACTTAGGAATTGCTATTCCTCAGTAATACTATCTGATAAAGGTCTTCTCACCAATTTATATTTGCACGAATCTTGATTCTACATCACATAGTTCTTGTGGATGACATAGAAATAATTATTTCTCAGTCACATGAGATGATGAGAAAGACCAGAACCAATAACAAATCCGCAGAATCATCCGATATACGTAACCAGATACCAAAGTTCCATGTTGACATTGATCTTTATTCGCACAAAACATCACACCTAGCTATTTTACAATAGGTTTCCGGACTTGCTACATTGCTCATATTTCTTCATTGCACATAACTACTTGCCACCAACGTGTGCCCTGCTAGCCTTGTCTGTCGGCTGCCCAGACAGCTCGCTAATCATCTCCTCCACCATTTTCCACGACGAACCACCTGCGGACATGGCGTGTTGTGCCTGCCCCGCCAGAACCGCCGCGTTCTTCACCGCCGACACCCTTGTCTCCCCTAACATTATCTCCCTCACCGCCCTCGAAACCTCCTCACCCTTGACCAACCCTCCGGTAGACCTGACCCTGACACCGACCTTAAGTTCATCAACAACCAGCTTCGCGTTGAGAGGTTGGTCAAACATCATTGGCCACACCGCCAATGGCACGCCGGCGCACATGCTCTCCAGCACCGAGTTCCATCCGCAGTGGCTTAGGAATCCTCTCACGCAGTCGTGCTGGAGGATGGCCGGTTGGTCCACCCACCCTCCCATTACCATGCCCCTTCCTTGGACGCGCTCGTGGAATCCTATGCCGAGGTCAGAACTATCGTCCCGCACGGCCCACAGGAAGTTCACCTCTGCCTCTTCCAGCCCTCGCGCCACCTCCTTGAGCTGCTCGTCCGACACCGCCAACAGCGTCCCGAGCGCGACGAAGAGCACGGACTGGCCGGCGGCTGCCTTCTCGTCCAGCCACCGCAGCCATGAGGACTTGGAGTTATGGACTTCGCCGACGACGGTGGAAGAAGGTTGCCGGGCTAGGCACAAGGGGCCGATGGGCCAGGCCCTGGGCCCGACGTGCCGGTCCCAGTGATCGATGTAGCTGCTCTCGAGGTGGTGGAAGGTGTTCATGATCACGCCGCGGCTCCCGGCGACCGCCATCGCCATCTTTGCGTCGAGGACTATCGCCGGCAGGGGCAGCGGGGGGATATCGGCCAGCAGGAACTGGACGTGAGGGAACTCCGGCACCGTGTAGGTGCCCGTGGCGCCGCCTGTAGCGTCGCACTGCGGAGGCCCACATCCTGGCTTGTCGCGCACGAACGCCTCTCGCATCACGTGCGCGAACGCGGATGTTCCCAGGAACGACAGCCTCGGGACACCGAGCGCGCCGGCCGACTCTCCGGCCCAGTACAGGAACCCGTCGGCGACGAGCAGGCTGGCGGCGGGACGCATGGCCGCGAGCGCCTCCTCGAAGCGCGGCCGCAGCCCCGTCGTGGCCTCTGCGAAGGCGGCGAAGGAGGACGCCGACGCAATACCCTCGACGTTCTCCGCACCCTGCGAAGCGCGGCCGTCCCCGTCCGGGAACGGGAGCTCGACCACGTCGACGCCGTCGGGCAGAGCGGCACGTACGAAGGCCGCGTTGCCCGGGGTGGTGAAGAAGGTCACGGTGGCGAGGCGCCGGCGTAGTAGGAGGTGCGCCAGGTGGGTGAGCGGGACGGTGTGGCCTCTCGCCATGAACGGGAAGATGGCAACGTGAGGGAGCTCACGGCCGGCATCATCACATGGAAGGGCAGCAGTAGGAGCCATGCTTCTCTGCTTTGCTTCAGCGCCTTGGAATGGGTGTGGTGGTCTGTACCGACTACACTATTATATCAGTCCGCTGTATACATAGAGGAGGGAGAACCCGCAAATTGTCACCCCACTGTCATCAAAATAAGGGCGTCTTTGACCAAACCAGCAAATTTGACCCTCATAGCTGGCAAACTTCGCTGAATTACGAACGGTTTCTATAGCAAGTTTAGTTGTAGTGGGGTGACAATTGTTGACAAATATGATATTTGAGAAAAAGGCTTTCGCCCTGCTATATTGATATAGCAACCGCCCGATACAACCAAGAGTTCAATGCTGGGGCAAACAGCACAAGCATGCCCAAAAAAAAACAAAAGAGAAAGAAGAGAGAAAATAACGTCAACAACATCGGATCGACGAAAACGAAGATAACCCAAAACCGTTGCGCCCATCGGAGATGTACCACACCTCGCTCCAGGCACCTCGAACCTCCGCATACCAAGCAGCACCTTCAGGAAGGAACACGACGACGACGACGCTGCTGCCCGGACAGGTCCTAGGGTTTCCCCCGGTACGCGGAGGGGCGTGGGGAAGGGGAAGATCCGACGCCCTTCAGGAAGGAAGGATGGCGCCCATGGGCGTCACCGCGTCGGTGCCGGCAAGCCGGCTTGGATTTCTCCCATCCGCCAACACCCACAACCCCGAACGGTCCGACGCGCTCCACCAGACAAGCCACCCACGAACGAGCGCCACCACGGCCTTGCCATCATCACCGCCGCCTCACCGTGGTCATCGAGAGGGAGTAGCCGGGAACGAAGAACGGCAGCGAGAGCAACCACGCCGGAGGAGACAACCTCCACCGCCATCGGCGGTCACCGACCGGACGCGGCAAGGGGAGCGTACCAGGCCATCGAGGCCCGGCCGAGCCCAAAAGGGGCTCGTGAAGCACCCGTCGCCGAGCTGCAGTAGACGTGCCGCCGACTCCACCACCCCCCGCACGAGCCGCACCACCAACGGCCCCGCCGGAGCCGCCGCAGGCGCGACCGAGACAGGCCCGCCCAGACCCAGATGGGGCCCAAAAGGGCCCAGATCTGGGCCGGGAGGGCGCCGCCACCAACCATCGCGTCAGCGCGCCGCCAAGTGGCTGCGCCAGCGCCTCTAGGCCACCCGGAGTAGCGCCGCCAGGAGCAGCCGCCGCTGCCGGAATCACCGCTGACCGAGGAGCACCGCCGCGGGACGCACCACCCGAGCCGTGGCACCGCGCGCGGGGAAGGAACGGCCGCCGCTGCCGTCAACACCATGCGGGTAGGGCCCGGTGGCGCCGGACGGCGGCGGCGGGAGGCGGGGAACGGGAGGGGGGCGCTGGGGGCGGGGAGATGAGCCCCCGGTCTTTCGCGGTAGAGAAAATTCTTAAATTCTTAAATATGGTATTTCGCGGTAGAGAAGACATTTAGAAAAAATGCCAACATTCACCAGTTAGCATTATCGAAATTTAATTGCTCAACCATCTTTTTCAGACCTTAAATTCTTAAATATGAGAAGTTAAAATATGTGGAGCTAATGGAACTCTCAAACTTAACTCCTCAAATGAACTAGACCCCACATGAAAGTATCTCCTCCTCTTCCTCTTCTTCCTACATTCTTCTTCTTTCCATGAAGTAAACGCCGACTTCTCGTTACTAGATGATGTCCATGAGCTAGCTCAGACCTAAAATTGATGCTCCCAAAAAGTAATTTAATAAAGGCTCACCTTGAGTGGTAGTCGAGAAAGTAGGCAAAATTCATCCTCCAGGAGTCCAGGTCCATGTCTTGGTCGCTTCTGAATTTGAATGGGCTCTTCCCCTCATCCTTCTCCGAGTGGCGGGATGGCGGGGTCTGTAATGCAAGGATTCACCCAAAAAAACGGTAGGAGACATTGGCCACCTTCCTTTGCAAGTTTTCTTCATTTAGGCAAAAAAATCCTAGGTGCTCCTCCGTGCATGTTGTAGCTTTAGTCTGGCCGGGGACGAGGGGAGGAGTGCCGCCAGGCTAGGACAAGGAAAAGGAGGGTTGCCATGGTCGGAGATGATAAAGACAAAAAAGTGAAGACATTTTTTTGTCGATTTCTTCCCAGAATCTCATCGGAATTTGTCGGCCGAAAGTTGGCGGGGCTAAAAAGATGTTGGCCGGTATGTGGGGTGGTCACCAGAGGCAAGAAACACAATGGGGTGGTGCCGGCATGGAGTCAGCCAAGCAAGATAGAAAGGCGGGCGCGTGAGGGAAAGGGAATCTTTTGCTAAAAGTTACTCTTAGCTGCTGAAAAAATAGCAGTTAAAACATTAGTGGTTCGACTAGCTATAATTGAACTCCTCAAAATTGATTTCTTCTGAACAATTAAGTATTTTTGAAGGTTCAATTAGGATGCCCTTGCATGTGGTGTTCACAACAACAAACAACCCATTGTCTTTGAAACTCTCAGGGTGAAATAGTTAGCACATTCTACACTAAGATCCCAGTTGATCATGTTTCCTCCTTTCCTTGTCAGCAGCACGGGTCCACCGCGCCTCCGATGGCCTTTGGGCTATGGAGGTGAGGACGACCTCGCTCCCCAACCCCCTGTCAGTGGGAGGGACCCTGCAGCGATGAATGCGCAGAGGCTTATGGCATTTGGGTACAACCGCCAGAAAACAGTTGCGTGGGGTATGTTTAACCAGTTTGGCTGGCGTGTGAATAGCAGATTACATAGGTGAGCTATGTAATCTTGTTGCTGACATTGAGGTCGTGTACTGCCGTAAACCTTATGGTATTTGGGACTTGGGTGTATGTTTAATTAATAAAATGGTTGTGTGTATTGCTTGATGCAGAGGCAGGGATTTTCCCTCTTTTCAGAGAAAGAAAAGAAAAGGACGATTGTCTTCATTGACGATATTTGTTGCTCTAGTGCGCTTGTCCTATAGGACCTTAGCGTGACGACTTTCTGATTATCTACTACAACATGGTTTGCTCGACTTTGGTGAAGGTGGGGCAATGGTGACGACGCCCCTTCGGCTCGTCTTTGTGCTTGTAGTCGTTGTTAGGTGGTCCAAGGGCCTGGTGTAACTCCGGTGTTCTTTGTTGTACTAAACATGATTGAGTATGAATAGATAAGAAGTTTCTAAAAAATCTCTGCACTATGTTTGATTGATGAAAGTTCCTTCTTCCAAAGAAAGAAAACTAGCAATAGTTTGCTAACTTAAGCACAAACGTTAGGCTGGTTATAGTGGGGAGTAATTTATACTAGTGTCATGCATATGACATTCGTCTAAGTTACTATCTTCAAACTATAAAGTAATATAATAGTAGTGTCATAGATGGTATCATTTATTAACTCGTAAACTCATCTTGTCTTGTGAAGTGCTATGCTACAGTAATATATTATGTTACCACTTCTTATTAACTATCTACCACATAAGCAAAACAAATTTGAAGTGTGTTATGTTACTTACTCCCACTATGACACTATCCCTTATATTTGACGGAACACTCGTACTCTCGTAGCCGCCGCATAGCTATCTTGACATTATGAGAAACTTGTACATCATTGTTTTATTACCCACTGGATTTAAATACAAGGGCCGCTGTCTTGTCGTCATTAGTTGACAATGTGTTGCACTGATTGCGCGTATGTCCTGGACGACGGAGGCTGTGACACAGAACGATTTGATATCATACTTACTCCTACAACGCTGCAGCAGCGTGGAGCCGAAGGGCACTGAATTAGCCTGTACCGGGGCCGTCGTCGTCCTGAAACCTTTTTTCGAAATGGAGGCAAAAGAATTGCCTTATCGATTAATTAAGAAGAAGAGAATTGCCCGGTTAATGTACGGGAAACCGGGTTAAAATCGATACAATCAAACCATAATTGGGTTACTCACCAATCATGACCCCACGGGCACATGTGCAACCCGTCAAACCTTTCTAACACACAATAACTCCTCATGCTTGTACACCACAATTTTGAACCCGGCAAGAACATCCCAACAAAAAATAGTGAACCACGCCGAAACCACAATGACAACCCGAACCGTGAGGATGAGCCGAGGGACCGGGAATCATCCATTAAGCAGCTGCGGGCGTCTTACTTATGGCGCCACTCTTTTTGCCTTTGCACCTTAGTGACTTCTCCTTCACTATACCAGTCCGAGGGCAATCACTCATCTTGTATTTGCCCTTGAATGTCGTTTCCGTCAGGAGGCAAGCAATCGCCCTTCCAGTTCTAGGGCTAATAGCCTGCATGCTAGCGAGCAAGTCACAAAGCTCTTTTGTAAAGAGAGCATTGGAATTATCCGTCGGCGGGGGAGGAATGGGTGCAGAAGCCACATGTGAGCGCGCAGGCGAGTTCACCTCACTCGACTCACATGTCAAGGTTATATGTTGCAATCAAGTTTCAGGACGACCACGTGTGTCGTCCTGAAACTTGATTGTAACATATAACCTCTGTTCATTTTTATAAAATGTTTGTCACATCTCTAGTCTGGTATGACCTAGACTAGCTAGTCATTTGTGCATCATGTTTAAAATTCCATTTAATTTTGAAATGATGATTGGTGGAACCCTCAGAATCATTTTTTGAAATAACCCCAAATAAAAATTGCTCCAAAAAGGTCCAAGAAAATGTTCATGTTGCCCTCTGAAAATATTGGACAGGGATAAAAATCAAACCAATATTTTTAGGAGCTCATAAGTATTTATTTTGGCCATTTGAAATTAATGCATAAATATTTGCATTGGAAATATATTAGTTATATATATTAATATATGTCCAAAAATTATGCCACATGTTGGGGAGCTCTGGAATAATGCCACTAGTTCCTACAAAAATGGGCATAAGGAAATAAATTGATTTAGTATTATTACTAAATCAAAACATATGTCAGAAAAATAGAAAAGAAAACAGTAATAAAAAAAGATACTTACCTGGGCCTCCTCCCTGTGCAGCCCAGCAGCAGCCAGCGCCGGCCCAGCCCACTGGCCCCTCGTCTGCCGTCTTCGTCCTCGACAGGGGGATGGGCGCGTGCCCGACGCGCGCGCGCTCCGCCGCGCCACGCCACCAGCCTTCCTGCCTGCCTGCCCTCTCCCCTCCTCGTCTGGACGCCTCTGGAGACGCCACGCGCCGCCCAGACCCCTCTCACTCCCCCCCCCCCCCGTGCTCCTCCTCTCCCCCTGCTCTCTCCTTCGCACACCCGAGCGCCATCACCGCCGCCGCTCGCCGTTGCCGCGGCCACCGGCCTCCCCTCGCCCTCCGCCCGAGCCTAGAAGCTCCGCCTCGTCGTCCGCATCGTCCTCGACGAGCCAAGTGACCAGGGACGCGCTCCATCGCCGACACCGTCGTCTTCTTCATCGCCGGCCGCCGTAGATCTCCACCGCCCGCACGTCGCCGTCTGACGTCCCCGAGCTCTCCGACGACGTCCTCGAGCCCGCCGTGAACCCCCGCTTCGGTTCCCCCTTCCCCCTTGCCTCCCCGTGCTCTGTAGCTAGCCCCGCCATCGAAGCCGAGCTCCGGCCGCCGCCGCGAGCTTTGCTCCGGCGAGCTCCGGCCTCCCCAGCTCCTCCCATCTGCCCCTCCAGATGCGCGAGAGCCCGGGCTACGCCCCGGTGCTCTCCGACGCCGTCCCCGTGGCCGGTATCGCGGACACCCCCATGTCCCGTGGTCGCCGGCGACGACCTCGCCGGACTGACAGGTGGACCCCGCCGTCAGGTGGGCCCCGTGTGTCAGGTGATTAGCTTAAGGCTAATCACCGTTAACTAACCCCCCCTGACACTGACCAGTGGGCCCCAGCGTCACCAATCCTTTAGTTAGGATTAAACTAACCCTGTTTAACCCCCTGTCACTGACGTGTGGACCCCACACGTCAGGTTTGACCAGTCAGCGCTGTTGACTTGCTGATGCAAGCATGACGCAGTGCTGACGCAATTATTTATTTTCTGGAATTAAAATAAATCAGGAAATTCCAGAAAATGATTTAAACTTCAAAAAATCATAGAAATTCAACCGTAGCTCAGATTGAAATAATTTATATATGAAAAATTATCAGAAAAATGCAATCTTTCCATCTGTACTAGTCTCATGCATGACAAACCAACTTATACATGCTGTATATGGGAAAACACATTATGGCATATATAAGAGCCTACTTTGGAAGTGCATTTGAGCTTTTGGGTTCAAATGGATTTCAAACCAAATGAATACTAGTTGCATTAGCTCAAACAACATCACATCTTCATGCCATGTTCATGCATCATATTGTTGCATATGCTTGCGTATTGATTGCCGGCACCGTTCCTTCTCGATAGGTCCTGCTCCAGAGCCGTTCCAGAGTACTTGTCTGTGAAGCAGTGCCTCCTCTGTTGATCTACCAGGCAAGCAAACCCCCTTGTTCATTCCGATACAATCCTACTCTCTCGCTCCTGCTCTCAGTTATTGCATTAGGACAACAATGATTCATCTGCTACTTTGTGCTGCGGTAGTTGAACCCATTCCTCTGCATGACCTGTCATTGCCACAGTAAATAGTTGAAACCCACTAGCATGTGTAGGAGTTGATTGAGCCATGTTGTGTTCCTACCATGCTATGCCTGCTATTGCTTAGAGTTGTGTCAGGTCTGGTTCATTGGGAATGAATTGGAGTGTTACGATATGTTCTGATGCTGAGAGTGAAGTGTGTGAACACGATTTGGTAAAGGTAGCGGTGAGAGGCCATGTAGGAGTACATGGTGGGTTGTCTCACTGGAACCGCCCTTAAGCACTGAGTTCTATGTATGTCGTCCAATGACTAGCTACTACCACACATTGGAATGCTTAAGTGCCCCTCTCGACTTATTAGCCAACTTGATCTCTGTCCAGGAGTCGCAACTAGTTTCTGGTGTTTGTAGGTAGTGCTATTTTTCTACCAAGTGGCACCCGGCAGGGTGGGCTTGGGACAGACTAGGCACACGTGGCCCGGTGTACCGAGTGGCACCCGGATGGTGGGCTCGGGAACCCTGCACACATCGTTTGGGGCCGTGAGCGACACCCCGGCCGGATCTCCTTACGGATGGAACCCGAATAGGCGATAAACCTGGGCTAGAGTCTTGTGTGGTTAGTCAAGTCGTGGCCGACACCCTCGCCAGGCTTCCGCTTGAAGGTTGCCGAGATACATGAGTGTGCATGGCGGTAAGTGGCGAGAGCGTGTGTGAAGAAGTACACCCCTGCAGGGTTAACATGATCTATTCGAATAGACGGGTCCGCGGTTATGGACTTCTTGGATGCTTACATGGTACATAGACAACTTGAAGTGGATACTATAAAATGCTCAAGACAAGTGTGAGTGCTATGGATGGCCTTCTCGTAGGGAGACGGGGATGAATCCATAGTGGAGTATTTGTGTGGTGATTAGCGGACTCGTGTGCGCCATATCACCTCAAAGAAGTTCTGGTAGTCGTAGAACAGGTTAGCCACAGAGTCAAAGCTGGCTTGCTGCAACTAAACCCCACATTACTCTCTTGATACAAGTGCATGTATGATAGGATCTGATGTAAGTCTTGCTGAGTACCTTTGTACTCACGTTGCTTTATTTATGTTTTTGCAGCGGAGACTTCGGTCTTACTAGTGTTCTCGTGGACTTCGACGAGTAGCTTGTTACCTCAGCTACGATCTTGTACCCTTGGGAGGGTCTTGTAGATAGTCAGGCTTCTCAGTCTTTTTCTTTTGTAGTTGTCTGTACTCAGACATGTAATGCTTCCGCTTGTTGCTTGTATGCTCTGAATGATGGGTCATGTGACCCCTGTTTGTATTTATTGCTATGAGGCTCTTCTAAGCCTTTATCTATATGAGTTTGCGTTATGTTGTGATGCCATGTTGTACAGCACATACTTGCATGTTATGCGTACGTGTAACTTGTATTGCTATGTGTGGGATCCGACAACCTAGTTGTTTATCCTTGGTAGCCTCTTTTATGGGGAAATGTAGTCTCGTGCTTTTGAGCGATAGTAGTCCGCTACAGCCCGGTTCACCGGAGTCCTGCTAGCCCAGCACTACTGCTTGGACACCTGACTGGCCGGCATGTGTTTCACCTCGTTCCTATGTCTGTCCCTTCGGGGAAATGTCACGCAGTGATATTCGGAGTCCTGCCTAGCCCGCTACAGCCTGGGATACCGGAGTCCTGTTAGCCCAGTGCTACAGCCCGAATTCATACGTTGATGACCGACATGATCGATGTGATTCATGTATGCCTGTCCCCATAGGTTAGTGCCACTTTGGGTTCACGACTAGTCATGTCGGCCCGGGTTCTCTGTCATATGGATGCTAGCGACACTATCATATACGTGAGCCAAAAGGCGCAAACGGTCCCGGGCCATGGTAAGGCGACACCCGTGGGAATACCGTGCGTGAGGCCGCAAAGTGATATGATGTGTTACATGCTAGATCGGTGTGGCATTGAGTCGGGGTCCAGACAGCTTTGGTATCAGAGCCTGACTGCCTGTAGGATTACCAAGCCAAACTGGTCGAAGTTGAGTCTAGAAATTCTTTAGTTACGTAAGGGAATTGATTGTGGGAAGGAACGTAAGGCTCCTTTTACTCCTTTACCTCATGGCCTTCTGATCTGAGTCGTCCTATCTTTCCTACGGGGTTAAGGAACTAGGCTTTCTCTTCCGTCTATCAGGATCACGTGTTACTACTCCGTAGTCCCATAGGATTGGTTGATCATAGTCTTACCCTAGTTTCGAGTACTTCCGGTGTAGCCTATTTAGTTTGATCTCAGAACCTTGAGTGATGATGTTGAGCATGTACTACCCCATTTTAGCAGGATGTCTCATTCTAAGCATTTTACTGCCGTTATGCTGCCGGATTTGCCCTAGGAGTTTGAGAGTTACTAATTTCCTTATCCTACATTCTATAACCTATAGATGATGCTGATCCGTCCTTGGTTTCGTCTCTCAGGATGTCATCAGCTAAGCGAAGTTCTGTTGCTCGTAGTTAGAGCCACGGAGATGGAAGGGATGGGGATCCTCCCGACCCTCCTTCGTTGACAGAGTTCATGTTAGAAATGGAGAGGAACAAGCGTGAGTCCAACCGCTTGTTGGCACGTATCGAGGAGAACACCGCACATCAGTTCAAAGGGTCTGCTACCATTCATGACTTCATTCGTTTGCACCCACCCACCTTTCATCATTCCATTGAGCCACTCGATGCAGATGACTGGCTCCGTAGCATCACTCATAAGCTGCGTTCCGCGAACGTAGCTGAAGATGACAAGGTCACCTTTGCCACATACCACCTGGAAGGTCCTGCTAGTCTTTGGTGGCAGAACTATGAGGCTATGCTTCCAGCTGGCCAGATTCCTACCTGGAAGGATTTCATTGAGTCTTTTTGCGAGCATCACATTCCCCAGGCCCTCTTTGATTGCAAGAGAGAAGAGTTCTGTAGTTTCACCCAGAGTAAGATGGCTGTTGATGCTTACAGCCGAGAGTTTGAGAATCTCGCCCGCTATGCCACAGAAGAGGTGTCCACGGACGCCAAGAAGCAAGCTAGGTTCCGGAAGGGTCTCAACCCCAAGTTGCGTCGCGATCTCCACCTACATCATTGTGATACATTCCAGGCCCTTGTGAACAAGGCCATCAATGCAGAGACAGCTCAGCTCACTTACGAGGAGTCTCGTAAGCACACCCGTGATTTGGGATCCTCCTCTGGCTCTAGTTCCCAGAAGCGCCGGATTTGGGTTCCAAACTCCGCTCTTCCTTCCGGATATGCACCGAGGCCATCCCATGTGGTGCCTCCCCCAGCTCAGCCATATGTTCCACCCAGGCCTACTGGTAGACCGCTTGTCAGTGCGGGTCCCCGTCCAACCTCAGGGACTTGCTTCACATGCGGAGAGCCAGGACACTATGCACGTGACTGCTCTCAGGCCAGTTATGCTCCACCCCAGCCCGAGAAGACTGTTGGCTGTGCTAAGCCATCACGCAAGATGATCAGTGTCAAGTCAGCCCCCACTGAACGTGGACATGTGCATCACGTCTTAGCTAAAGACGCTCATGATGATCCGGATGTCGTTCTTGGTACCCTCCTTGTCAATTGTCATCCAGCATCGGTTCTGTTCGATACTGGAGCATCTCATTCTTTCATTTCTGAAGGCTATGCTCGTTTGCACGACATGTCATTTTGTGACATGCCAACACCGCTTGAAATCCAAACCCCAGGGTCTAGATGGCAAACCACCAGAATTAGCCATGGTAATGAAATCCTTGTTGATAGACTTGTATTCCTTGCATCACTTGTAGCCCTCAAGTCCTCAGATATTAATATCATCTTGGGTATGGACTGGATGACAGCTCATCATGCCAAGATTGATTGTTACACCAGATCTGTTCAGCTTACACACCCATATGGCAAGTTAGTCACTGTCTCCACCAGAGTTGTAAAGCGTCAGCTCTATTCTCTTAATGCCAGCCCTCTTCCAGACCTTGAAGATATCCCGGTAGTCCGTGACTTTCCGGATGTCTTTCCAGAGGAACTGCCAGGTGTTCCACCTGACAGAGATGTAGAGTTCGTCATAGATCTTATCCCAGGAACAGCTCCAATCTCCAGGAGACCTTACAAGATGGCACCCTTAGAACTAGCTGAGCTTAAGAAACAACTTGATGAGTCCTTGCAAAAGGGTTTCATCCGTCCTAGTTCTTCTCCTTGGGCTTGCCCCGTCCTCTTCGTCAAGAAGAAGGATGGTACGGACCGGATGGTTGTAGATTATCGTCCCGTTAATTTGGTCACGATAAAGAACAAGTATCCGCTCCCCAGGATCAACGACCTGTATGATCAGCTCGCTGGATCCTCAGTCTTCTCCAAGATGGATTTGAGGTTAGGATACCACCAAATTAAGATCAGAAACGGGGACATTCCCAAGACAGCTTTTGTCACTCGTTATGGCCAGTACGAGTACACCGTCATGTCCTTTGGCCTAACCAACGCCCCAGCCACATTCTCCCGCTTGATGAACTCGATCTTCATGGAGTACTTAGATAAGTTCGTCGTGGTTTACCTCGATGATATTCTTATTTACTCGAAGAACGAGGAAGAGCATGCCGAACATCTTAGACTTGTGTTAGAAAAACTCAGAGAGCACCACCTTTATGCCAAGTTCTCCAAGTGTGAATTTTGGTTGCCAGAAGTGACCTACTTAGGCCACGTAATTTCTGGTAAGGGCATTGCTGTCAATCCCGAGAGAGTCAAGGCCGTTCTCGATTGGACTCCACCTGAGACCGTTAAACAAGTTAGGAGTTTCCTTGGTCTAGCCAGCTGTTGTCGCCGCTTTGTTGAAAATTTCTCCAAAGTAGCCAAACCCCTCACGGAACTTCTCAAGAAAGATAAAAAGTTCGAGTGGTCCCCACAGTGTGAGTACAGTTTTCAGGAACTGAAAAGACGCCTGACTTCTGCTCCCGTACTTGTGCCACCGGATTTCACAAAGGACTTTGTTATCTATTGTGACGCCTCACGACAGGGACTAGGTTGCATTCTTATGCAAGATCGTCATGTGATTGCCTATGCATCTCGACAGTTGCATCCACATGAGGATAATTATCCTACACATGATCTAGAGCTTGCAGCCGTAGTCTATGCACTCAAGACCTGGCGACATTACCTTCTTGGTAAACGTTGCGAGATCTACACCGATCACCAGAGTCTCAAGTATATCTTCACCCAACCAGATTTGAACCTTAGGCAAAGACGTTGGTTGGAGTTGATCATAGATTATGATCTAGGGATTACCAACACCCCAGGCAAAGCCAATGTCATGGCTGATGCTCTAAGCCGTAAATCCTATTGCAACAATCTCATGTTGCAGCAAGGCCAACCACTTCTCCATGAGGAATTCTGTAAGCTTAACCTTCACATGGCTCCTCATGGATTCCTTTCTACCTTGGTGGCGAAACCTACCCTTGAGGATCAGATCATCTCTGATCAGAAGTTTGATAGGGGTGTTATCCGCATTAAGAGAAACATTAAGAAGGGAGTTGGTGGATGTTTCTCTATGGATGATCGAGGTGTTGTCTTCTTTGTGAATCGCTTGGTGGTTCCCAAGAGTCAACATCTTCGACAATTGATTCTTAAGGAGGCGCATGAATCTCCTCTCACGATTCATCCCGGTAGTACTAAGATGTATCAGGATTTACGCCAGAGGTTCTGGTGGACTAGGATGAAGAGAGAAATCACTGAGTTCATTGCTAAATGTGACGTTTGTCGTCGCGTTAAGGCAGAGCATCAAAGACCTGCTGGCACCCTTCAGCCTTTAGCTATTCCTGAATGGAAATGGGATAAAGTTGGTATGGACTTCATCACCGGCTTTCCCAAGACCAAAAGAGGGAATAATGCTATCTTCGTAGTCATTGATCATCTCTCCAAAGTGGCGCACTTCCTACCTGTTCGAGAGAGTACCACTGCTAGTCAGCTCGCTGGCTTATATATTTCTCGAATAGTATCACTCCATGGTGTTCCACTAGAGATCAATTCAGACCGTGGCAGTCTTTTCACTTCTCATTTCTGGGAGAGTTTCCAAACTGCCATGGGAACCCATCTTTCCTTCAGTACCGCTTTCCACCCTCAGTCGAGTGGTCAGGTGGAACGGGTCAATCAAATTCTCGAAGACATGCTCAGAGCTTGCGTTATCTCATTCGGTATGGATTGGGAGAAATGTCTTCCTTTCGCCGAGTTTGCTTATAACAATAGCTATCAATCCAGTCTCAAGAAAGCTCCTTTTGAAGTTCTCTATGGACGAAGATGTCGAACACCTTTGAACTGGTCAGAAACCGGTGAAAGACAATTCTTTGGACCGGACATGATCCAGGAGGCAGAAGAGCAAGTTCGCATCATTCGTGAGAATTTGAAAACAACCCAATCTCGTCAAAAGAGCCAGTATGACCGTCGTCATAAGGAAGTGGCTTATGAAATTGGCGACAAGGCTTACCTTCGGCTTACTCCTTTGAAGGGTACCCATCGTTTCGGTATCAAGGGCAAGTTGGCTCCTCGTTACATTGGTCCCTTTCGCATTCTCGCTAAACGAGGAGAGGTTGCCTACCAGTTGGAACTACCCCCACATCTTTCTCGAGTTCATGATGTCTTCCATGTCTCTCAACTCAGGCGTTGCTTCTCGGATCCTATCCGCGGAGTGGACCACGAAACACTTGATCTTCAAGATAACCTCACATACCGAGAGTACCCGGTTCGCATTCTTGATCAAGCAGAGCGTGTTACCCGACGTCAGAACATCAAGTTTCTCAAAGTTCAGTGGTCTCATCATTCCGAGAGAGAAGCTACTTGGCAGCGAGAAGATCGTCTTCGACTGGAGTACCCCGCTTTCTTTCCGTCGACCCCTGAATCTCGGGACGAGATTTTTTCAAGTGGGGGCAAGTTGTCACATCCCTAGTCTGGTATGACCTAGACTAGCTAGTCATTTGTGCATCATGTTTAAAATTCCATTTAATTTTGAAATGAGGATTGGTGGAACCCTCAGAATCATTTTTTGAAATAACCCCAAATAAAAATTGCTCCAAAAAGGTCCAAGAAAATGTTCATGTTGCCCTCTGAAAATATTGGACAGGGATAAAAATCAAACCAATATTTTTAGGAGCTCATAAGTATTTATTTTGGCCATTTGGAATTAATGCATAAATATTTGCATTGGAAATATATTAGTTATATATATTAATATATGTCCAAAAATTATGCCACCTGTTGGGGAGCTCTGGAATAATGCCACTAGTTCCTACAAAAATGGGCATAAGGAAATAAATTGATTTAGTATTATTACTAAATCAAAACATATGTCAGAAAAATAGAAAAGAAAACAGTAATAAAAAAAGGATACTTACCTGGGCCTCCTCCCTGTGCAGCCCAGCAGCAGCCAGCGCCGGCCCAGCCCACTGGCCCCTCGTCTGTCGTCTTCATCCTCGACAGGGGGATGGGCGCGTGCCCGACGCGCGCGCGCTCCGCCGCGCCACGCCACCAGCCTCCCTGCCTGCCTGCCCTCTCCCCTCCTCGTTTGGACGCCTCTGGAGACGCCACACGCCGCCCCGACCCCTCTCACTCTTCCCCCCCCCCCCGTGCTCCTCCTCTCCCCCTGCTCTCTCCCTCGCACACCCGAGCGCCATCACCACCGCCGCTCGCCGTTGCCGCGGCCACCGGCCTCCCCTCACCCTCCGCCCGAGCCTAGAAGCTCCGCCTCGTCGTCTGCATCGTCCTCGACGAGCCAAGTGACCAGGGACGCGCTCCATCGCCGACACCGTCTTCTTCATCGCCGGCCGCCGTAGATCTCCACCGCCCGCACGTCGCCGTCCGACGTCCCCGAGCTCTCCGACGACGTCCTCGAGCCCGCCGTGAGCCCCCGCTTCGGTTCCCCCTTCCCCCTTGCCTCCCCGTGCTCTGTAGCTAGCCCCTCCATCGAAGCCGAGCTTCGGCCGCCGCCGCGAGCTTTGCTCCGGCGAGCTCCGGCCTCCCCAGCTCCTCCCATCTGCCCCTCCAGATGCGCGAGAGCCCGGGCTACGCCCCGGTGCTCTCCGACGCCATCCCCGTGGCCGGTATCGCGGACACCGCCGTGTCCCGTGGTCGCCGGCGACGACCTCGCCGGACTGACAGGTGGACCCCGCCGTCAGGTGGGCCCCGTGTGTCAGGTGATTAGCTTAAGGCTAATCACCGTTAACTAACCCCCCCCCCCTGACACTGACCAGTGGGCCCCAGCGCCACTAATCCTTTAGTTAGGATTAAACTAACCCTGTTTAACCCCCTGTCACTGACGTGTGGACCCCACACGTCAGGTTTGACCAGTCAGCGCTGTTGACTTGCTGACGCAAGCATGACGCAGTGCTGACGCAATTATTTATTTTTTGGAATTAAAATAAATCAGGAAATTCCAGAAAATGATTTAAACTTCAAAAAATCATAGAAATTCAACCGTAGCTCAGATTGAAATAATTTATATATGAAAAATTATCAGAAAAATGCAATCTTTCCATCTGTACTAGTCTCATGCATGACAAACCAACTTATACATGCTGTATATGGGAAAACACATTATGGCATATATAAGAGCCTACTTTGGAAGTGCATTTGAGCTTTTGGGTTCAAATGGATTTCAAACCAAATGAATACTAGTTGCATTAGCTCAAACAACATCACATCTTCATGCCATGTTCATGCATCATATTGTTGCATATGCTTGCGTATTGATTGCCGGCACCGTTCCTTCTCGATAGGTCCTGCTTCGGAGCCGTTCCAGAGTACCTGTCTGTGAAGCAGTGCCTCCTCTGTTGATCTACCAGGCAAGCAAACCCCCTTGTTCATTCCGATACAATCCTACTCTCTCGCTCCTGCTCTCAGTTATTGCATTAGGACAACAACGATTCATCTGCTACTTTGTGCTGCGGTAGTTGAACCCATTCCTCTGCATGACCTGTCATTGCCACAGTAAATAGTTGAAACCCACTAGCATGTGTAGGAGTTGATTGAGCCATGTTGTGTTCCTACCATGCTATGCCTGCTATTGCTTAGAGTTGTGTCAGGTCTGGTTCATTGGGAATGAATTGGAGTGTTACGATATGTTCTGATGCTGAGAGTGAAGTGTGTGAACACGATTTGGTAAAGGTAGCGGTGAGAGGCCATGTAGGAGTACATGGTGGGTTGTCTCACTGGAACCGCCCTTAAGCACTGAGTTCTATGTATGTCGTCCAATGACTAGCTACTACCACACATTGGAATGCTTAAGTGCCCCTCTCGACTTATTAGCCAACTTGATCTCTGTCCAGGAGTCGCAACTAGTTTCTGGTGTTTGTAGGTAGTGCTATTTTTCTACCAAGTGGCACCCGGTAGGGTGGGCTTGGGGCAGACTAGGCACACGTGGCCCGGTGTACCGAGTGGCACCCGGATGGTGGGCTCGGGAACCCTGCACACATCGTTTGGGGCCGTGAGCGACACCCCGGCCGGATCTCCTTACGGATGGAACCCGAATAGGCGATAAACCTGGGCTAGAGTCTTGGGTGGTTAGTCAGGTTGTGGCCGACACCCTCGCGAGGCTTCCGCTTGAAGGTTGCCGAGATACATGAGTGTGCATGGCGGTAAGTGGCGAGAGCGTGTGTGAAGAAGTACACCCCTGCAGGGTTAACATGATCTATTCGAATAGCCGGGTCCGCGGTTATGGACTTCTTGGATGCTTACATGGTACATAGACAACTTGAAGTGGATACTATAAAATGCTCAAGACAAGTGTGAGTGCTATGGATGGCCTTCTCGTAGGGAGACGGGGATGAATCCATAGTGGAGTATTTGTGTGGTGATTAGCGGACTCGTGTGCGCCATATCACCTCAAAGAAGTTCTGGTAGTCGTAGAACAGGTTAGCCACAGAGTCAAAGCTGGCTTGCTGCAACTAAACCCCACATTACTCTCTTGATACAAGTGCATGTATGATAGGATCTGATGTAAGTCTTGCTGAGTACCTTTGTACTCACGTTGCTTTATTTATGTTTTTGCAGCGGAGACTTCGGTCTTACTAGTGTTCTCGTGGACTTCGACGAGTAGCTTGTTACCTCAGCTACGATCTTGTACCCTTGGGAGGGTCTTGTAGATAGTCAGGCTTCTAAGTCTTTTTCTTTTGTAGTTGTCTGTACTCAGACATGTAATGCTTTCGCTTGTTGCTTGTATGCTCTGAATGATGGGTCATGTGACCCCTGTTTGTATTTATTGCTATGAGGCTCTTCTAAGCCTTTATCTATATGAGTTTGCGTTATGTTGTGATGCCATGTTGTACAGCACATACTTGCATGTTATGCGTACGTGTAACTTGTATTGCTATGTGTGGGATCCGACAACCTAGTTGTTTATCCTTGGTAGCCTCTCTTATGGGGAAATGTAGTCTCGTGCTTTTGAGCGATAGTAGTCCGCTACAGCCCGGTTCACCGGAGTCCTGCTAGCCCAGCACTACTGCTTGGACACCTGATTGGCCGGCATGTGTTTCACCTCGTTCCTATGTCTGTCCCTTCGGGGAAATGTCACGCGGTGATATTCAGAGTCCTGCCTAGCCCGCTATAGCCTGGGATACCGGAGTCCTGTTAGCCCAGTGCTACAGCCCGAATTCATACGTTGATGACCGACATGCTCAATGTGATTCATGTATGCCTGTCCCCATAGGTTAGTGCCACTTTGGGTTCACGACTAGTCATGTCGGCCCGGGTTCTCTATCATATGGATGCTAGCGACACTATCATATACGTGAGCCAAAAGGCGCAAACGGTCCCGGGCCATGGTAAGGCGACACCCGTGGGAATACCGTGCGTGAGGCCGCAAAGTGATATGATGTGTTACATGCTAGATCGGTGTGGCATTGAGTCGGGGTCCCGACAATGTTTTAAACATTCAGACACTGTTTAAAACAGTACAAAGCAAGCTGTTTGAAACATCTTATAAAAATAAACGGAAGGAGTAATTGTCATTGAATTGTTTACCTGCTGCACCGAGCAGGTCGATCCACCATGCACTGATCCATGACATTACCACAGCGTCAGCATCATGGGTGCAATTCTTTGGCTCACGAGCTTGCTGCTTTGGCCAGAAGACAATGTGACCAACAGATGATTGCCGACGTCCCCACGAGCCTCCGCTCCTTATGCAATCGAAGTGTAGTGTGCCTCTTGAGTGATGCGCTCATTTTTCTCTAAAAAATGTGTTTACCAACGTATTAATTACAATGCAAGCATGTGTGACCAAAAACTTATGTACATACATTGATGAATTTTCTCTTGCCTGCAACAATTTAATGCACCTTGAAATTTGAATACATTGGAGTATGTGATAGAAAGCAATAAAATTGAGACAAAATGGAAAAGTGAAAATTTTGAGATGAGTCGGCTGATTGTAATGAGGAGTATCATATACTAGTATCATCCATATGATATTAGTGTATGATACTATATCTGTAATGCAAAGTATCATATGTTGGTATCATAGAGTATTATATTTATTGTCATGCATGACACAAAGTAGCACATCATTTAATATGATATGCTATCATGATATGATACTCAAGCATCTATTTCTTCATTTAATTCTATGTCATCTCATCAAATTTGCTTAGTTGGTATGCATGATACTACCTATGATACTACCATAAGGTTGGTCGTAACGGCGAGTATCATATACTAGTGTCATGCATATGATACTAGTGTCTGATACTACATCCATAGTGCATAGTATCATAACTTAGTACTATCATATCTAACTTCATTTATTGACATGCATGACACATAGTAGCACACCATTTAATATGATACGGTATCATGATATGATACTCAATCTTCTATTTCTTCATTTAATTCTATGCCATCTTATTAGATTTGTCTAGTTGGCATGCATGATACTACCTATGATACTATCATTACGATCATTACAAAAGATCTCCTCTTAAAAAATACTCCCGCCTTTTCGGTTTATAGGGCTTATCTCAAAATTTTAGGGTCTGTTTGGTTCCCAGCCACACTTTGTCACACCTAACCTTAGGCAAGTTTGACCAAGTTAGGTAAGTGTTTGGTTCTAGCCACACCTAAGGCAAGATTTTTTTATGAGTAGTGAACCCCACATGTCATAGACATAAAAAGTCTGTCAAGATTCCCTTAGGCAAGCCAAAATGTGGCTAACAATTTGAGCAACTCAACTAAGGCAAGTGTGGCAAAAATTATGTGGCAATATATGGCAAAGATAGTCACAATACAAACAGCCCCTTAGTTTTTCCATTTTATAAGGCTCAATTTGGTTGGTCTCCATCACATGTTCAGACTTCAACGTGCATTAAATCATTGCATGCAAGTATTAAGAGAAAACTGACCAATGCATGCACTTTATGCATGCATGCATTGCAATTAATGCATTCGTAAACATAATTTTTTGAGGAAAACAAAAGCATTAATTGAGTGCTTTTGCAATCTACAAAAAATATTCCACCACTCATTATCTACCTTGGTTGGTGAGATTTTTGAATTGAGACTTATAAACCGGAAAGGAGGGAGTATTGAGAAAACTTTTATTAGTCAGACCATTTATCCAATCGACGATCATGAGATCTTAAATTGTCAGTTTATAGTCACTTAGTAGTTATAGGCAGATTACAGTCATTTTTTGAAAGGAATGCCAATTACGTATGCTTTTAGTCATTCATGAGGAATTCAACCCAGGTGATTAGGGTGTACATTGACTCCCCTAACCAAGTGAGCTAACTTACTGTTCAAAAATAATCACCTGTTGCCATTTTATAATAACTAGGTTGCCGCATGACTGAATATTACTCTCCATGAATGCAGGGTGTCTCCAGGAGTTCGGTCCCGGTGCAAAGTGGAAAATGAGGCTCCAAAATTTGGAAAAATAAATGACTAAAGAACTAATATAACCGAACTTTAGTTTGAAGAAGATGCTATCTTCGTGATCTTAGATGCGTGACAGTTCAAACAACTAGGCAACTATTGTCCCCCAACCAATTCGATGCAAAGTAAATATTTTTTTCTTGAAAAGGGGTTAAAACCCCGGGCTCTGCATCAATCGATACATGCGGCCATTTTTATTTATTATTTCATCAAGGTCTAACAAAAACATACATCAAACCACCCGAAGTCACCACTCACACCTACAAAACTTGATAATGTAAAGTGCCGTGACGCCCGGATAATTAAGCTACAGTAACCCTCTGCTAATGATGCCACGCCACTTCGACTATTGTTGATTAAACTCATGTTGATTCAAAACCGCTTCGAAATTCAAATTTAAAATAAAGTCAAACGGGAAAAGTCTTCAAAAGTCAAAACAAAAATGTTCTAAATGTAGCAAGTAGTTCATAATAAATATTGGAGGAGAAATCACACTCTTATAAAGTAGTCAAATGTATAATAATAAATACAATAGTGGTAAAACTATTAATTAAATACTCGTAAATTAATAAACAAATGCAAACTACTTTCTAAAATGTGCTAAATTGTTTGTGGCACTGGAATATTTAGTAAAACTAATTTAGGGACTATTGTTGTATTTTATTTAAACTAAAATATATTAAGGTTAGAAGAAAAGAAACTAGAAAACAAAAGCAAACAAAAAAAGAACAAAAGACCAACTCCCCCCCTCGCTGGGCCGTGAGGCCCAGCTGGCCAAGAGGCCACCAGGCCGGCCCACCCCCAGCCTACACCTAACCCCCCCCCCCCCGTGACCTAACTGCTGCACCTCACACACACCCCACGATCCCCACTCTCCCTCGTTCCCTCTCCGCATCGTCACCCACGACACACACACACACGCAGGCGCACAGAGGAGGGGCGCCCCCTATTCGATCCCTTCCACCCGGCACCCCGCGCCTGAGGACTGCCATCGCTCCACTGGGGCTGCAGCCAACCGGCGACGAGCATCGCCACCCCTGGCCTCCTCCGCACCTCTCCTGTCCCTCACGCGATGCCCGCCTGGAGCCGCGGCCGCTCCCCGTCCCCGGTGATGCGTCCCCGACTCCTCCCCGAGCCCCGCTGCCTCGAACCCTACACCCTCCCTGTGAGCGCCCTCTTCTCCTTCGCACGACCACGCCGATGCACGCCATCCGCGTCCTCCCGTTGCCGCGCCCGGTGCCCCGCTCAGTGCATGACCTGGTCGCGCCCTCGCGCGCGCACGTCCGCCCGAGGTGCGCCTCTCTCCCAACTAGCTATCGTTGTCGCACCGTGTCACTGCTCACCCTGCCTGCTGCCATGGCCGCGTCCTCCTGTCGCCCCGTCGCCGCGCACCTTGGCCACCGTCCGCGCCCGGACGCGCCCTCGCAACGCGCTCGCCGCGCCCGGTTGCGTGTGTCGCGCGCCCCTCGCACATCCAAGCCTAGCATCCGGTCATGCCTCTTCCCCCTGCTCCTTGTTACGAACTGCGGTTGTTGCTGCTGCGTTGCGCCACTGCCGCCGGCAGCTCGTCCCAGCCACGCCCGCCTTTGGTCGCCACCGCTCCGCCCACGCCTACCAATGCCCTTGCCGCTCGGCTCCGCCCACCATCGCTCCGCGTTGAGCGCCGCGGCCGCCGCCCATGCCCGCGGCCGCCAACTGCTGCGTCGCCACTCCCCTGCACCCGTGCGTCGCCTCGTTTCCCTCCCTCCGGTCGGACGAACCTGCCTCGTCGTGGTCTCGCCCATGTCCCCTCAGGCGGTCGGCGTCGCCGTGCCTGTGGCTGGCGCCCAGCCCCATATTGACCTGGGCGGGCCAGCGCCCGTAACCCGCCTATGCCCGCTAGGCCGATGGGCCAATGACATGAGGGGCCCATGCCCCAGAACGTTTATTAAAAAAAGAAAATAATAACAAAAGAAAAATAAGAATAAATAGAATTTTAAAAATTAATTAAGTAAGTAATTAACTTAATTAATTATGTTTAATTAACCTAATTAACTAACTAACCTAATCAACTAATGTTAATTAATTAAATAGCCTATGACATGCAGGACCCACGCGTCAGTTTGGCCAAGTCAATTGATTGTTGACTGCTGACATCATGGTGACGTCAGCGAACACTTTTCTGAATAATGTTGATTTAAAATAATTAAATAAATTCTAAAAATGATTAAATCTTTTAAAAATTAATATAAAATAAACAGTAGCTCGGATGGGAAAACTTTGTACATGAAAGTTGCTCAGAACGACGAGACAAATCCGGATACGCAGCCCATTCATCCGCCACGCATCCCTAGCATAGCGAGGACACAATTTTCCCCCTCCGATTCATCTGTCCAAAAATGCGAAACACCAGGGATATTTTCCTGGATGTTTCCCCCCTTCACCGGTATCACCTCATATCGTGTTAGGGCACACCTTGCACCGTTACCTGTCATGCCATGCATCGATAGGCATCTATTTGCGTTGTATTCATTGTTTCTTCCCCCTCTTCTCTCCGATAGACTACGAGACTGACGCCGCTGCTGGTGCCCCGATCGACTACATTGTTGATGACCCCTCCTTCTTGCCAGAGCAACTATGCAAGCCCCCCCCCCCTTGATCACTAGATATCGCCTATTCTTCTCTCTACTGCTTGCATTAGAGTAGTGTAGCATGTTACTACTTTTCGTTAATCCTATTCTGATGCATAGTCTGTCATTGTTGCTACAGTTGTTGATACCTTACGTGCAATCCAAAATGCATAGTATAGAATGCTAGTTTCTCATTAGTGACCCTACATTCTTGTCTGTCTGCCGTGCTATACTATCGGGCCGTGATCACTAGCAAGGTGATCACGGGTATATACCTATATACATATACATGATACATGTGATGACTAAAGACGGGTCGGCTCGTGGAGTACCCGCGAGTGATTCACGGATTGGGGGCTGAAAGGACCTTTGTCCCAACGGCCCTCTGGGTGGATCTTTGTGGCGGAGCGACAGGGCAGGTTGAGCCCACCCAGGAGAGAGGTGGGCCTGACCCTGATCGGCGTTCGCGGTTACTTCAAAATAACACGCTTAACGAGATCTTGGTATTTGATCTGAGTCTGGCCACTGGCCTATACGCACTAACCAACTACACGGGGACAGTTATGGGCACTCGACGTCGTGGTATCATCCGAAGCCTTTGTGATGTCAGCGACTGAGCGGTGCGCGCTGGGTTGGACCACGTAAAGCACCTTGCTTTGTAATGGAGGTTGCTAGGTCTGCTCACCGGCCGCGTACGCAATGTGCAGGTGTGCAATGGGCGATGGGCCCAGACCTCTGCGCCATAGGATTTAGACCGGCGTGCTGACCTCTCTGTTGTGCCTAGGTAGGGCTGCGACGTGTTGATCTTCCGAGGCCGGGCATGACCCAGAAAAGTGTATCCGGACAAAGGGGATCGAGCATGCTGGGAAATGTGGTGCACCCCTGCAGGGAGGTTGATCTATGCGAATAGCCGTGTCCCTTGGTAAAAGGACGACCCGGAGTTGTACCTTGACCTTATGACAGCTAGAACCAGATACTTAATAAAACACACCCTTCCAAGTGCCAGATACAACCGGTGATCGCTCTCTCACAGGGCGACGAGGGGAGGATCACCGGGTAGGGTTATGCTATGTGATGTTACTTGGTTAACTTACCATCTACTCTCTTCTCCTGCTTCAAGATGGAGGCTGCCAGAAGCGTAGTCTTCGATAGGACTAGCTATCCCCCTCTTATTCTGGCATTCTGCAGTTCAGTCCACATATACTACCCCTTTCATTGATACCAATGCATATGTAGTAGCTCCTTGCTTGCGAGTACTTTGGATGAGTACTCACGGTTGTTTTGCTCCCCCTTTTCTTCTTTCTATCCCCGGTTGTTGCGACCAGACGTTGTAGTCCAGGAGCCAGACGCCACTGTCGATGACGACTGCTACTACTTGGAAGGTGCCTACTACTACGTGCAGGCCGCTGATGACGACCAGGAGTAGTTTAGGAGGATCCCAGGCAGGAGGCATGCGCCTCTTTCGATCTGTATCCCAGTTTCTGCTAGCCTTCTTAAGGCAAACTTATTTAACTTATGTCTGTACTCAGATATTGTTGCTTCCGCTGACTCGTCTATGATCGAGCTATTGTATTCGAGCCCTCGAGGCCCCTGGCTTGTAATATGATGCTTGTATGACTTATTTTATCTTTAGAGTTGTATTGTGATGTCTTCCCGTGAGTCCCTGATCTTGATCGTACACGTTTACGTGTATGATTAGTGTACGATTGAATCGGGGGCGTCACAAGTCGGTATCAGAGCTGACTGCCTATAGGAATCCCCCTTCCACACTCCTTGGCCGAAGTTGAGTCTAGTCGATGAAAACTGTTTTACTAACATGGCTGTGCGGCCTATGGGCCCACGTCGCCATTTGGTGGTATTATGATCTTTTATTCCTCGTCTATACTCTGGGACTCTAATCTCTCTTCTATTCGGGTTAAATGATTTTTGCTAAATCTAACATTAGGATCTCGTGATCACTTTCACCCGGGGAGCACCTTATTACCGATGATCGTCTGCTGCACCAGAAGATTTTGAAGATACTCTATGATGTTCTCTCGAGACTTTGTGCCATCGCTTTTGCAATTCCCTTCCATCGATAAACACCTATGGATAACTATGCACACTTGCCATTCTTACATTCATTCCCCGTTGATCTTGTTATTACAAGATACCCCGGAATTCTCTTTATTGTTCCGAGAATACTTTGTGCCTACTGCCTTGCAGTTCCTTGCCACATGAATACCCCTATGGATAATTTCTCATGCTTACCGAGTATCCGCTCATCCCAGTTGATTCATGTATTTCAGAACAGTCTTCGAAATACCAGTCGATCTTCCGAAAATCCTGAGCAACCTATTGCTCTTGAAATTATTGCTTGCTTGCATTATGGTTAATCCCATAAGTTAGGTAATCTTATTGGAATCCTTAGTCATTATCATTTTGAGTTTGTTGAATCAATATGTTGTGAATGCTCGCAATCCTTAATCAGATCCTTCATTTCGTCCTTCCGGCTCAGACGTCATTTTAAACATGAGCTGGATCTCGACCAATCAAATTGCCATCGATTGTACCCCTAAGGCTACTCAACTTATCCATCCCTAATCAGAGCATTCATTCTGATCCCTTGTCTTGGAATTCATAATTCCTTTGCATTTGAGCTTTAAGTTAGTCAGTTGTTTCTATAATCTGATCTCCTGGCATTCTTTCTTCCCCTGGTTGAGTACCGATGCTCACATCAGGTCCCTTGTGGACCACCAGACCCTTCGTCCGATTTTATCCAACAATGTATTTCATATTCAATAAGCTTGTGAGCCTTCCCTTGGATACATAATGCCTTTGGTAAATTGTACCCTCTGCTTTCTCAAGCCTGCTCTACTATCGAGCTTGTATAAATTACTCGTAAAAGTTTGTGGTATATGTTCCTAAGAGGCCCTGATGGGTTGAACCTATGCCTTTTCTAATCTGTGTTAACCCGGAAACTACTACGGGTCATACTCTACTATTGATATGGCAGATAAAACTTCAACACTACAACTTCGTCGAAGGCGAGAAGTGAATGAAAGGTTATGCATTAGAGAAGTGGGAGTCGACCTTGAACTTTGTGTTCATGCCCATGGACACGATGTAGATCCTATCATGGACGCTTCTTGTAATAATAACTATTTTCTTGATATAATATCCATTGGTATCGGTGAATTGATCCTTTGCAATTGTGGTTCCGACCATATGTTCTTCTTTGATCCCATTTCTCGGGCAAGTTTAAGCACTTGTCTTGTGTGGATCAATACACCAGTCCAACCTTTACTTTGATCTACCGTCGAGTATTACAACCTGGTATCTCAAGAATATCATGGAACATCATAACTTCTAATGGTTTCTTCATCAACTATTATTTCTCATCAGATCCAATTGTTCCTAGGTTCTGGGTTGTCGTCAACCGACAACACTAAATAGTGAATCGAGTCAGCACTCCGATTCAATAACTCTAAATAATTTTCATTCCTTACGAATTTAATAATCCTTCAAGTCATTCCTAGCCTGATCGGCTATGTCATTATCATGCAACTTTTTAACAGTGTTATGATGTCTACTACACAAGCTTCTTCTTGTAGACGTTGTTGGGCCTCCAAGTGCAGAGGTTTGTAGGACAGTAGCAAATTTCCTTCAAGTGGATGACCTAAGGTTTATCAATCCGTGGGAGGCGTAGGATGAAGATGGTCTCTCTCAAGCAACCCTGCAACCAAATAACAAAGAGTCTCTTGTGTCCCCAACACACCCAATACAATGGTAAATTATATAGGTGCACTAGTTCGGCGAAGAGATTGTAATACAAGTGGTATATGGATAGTAGATAAAGGTTTTTGTAATCTAAAAATATAAAAACACCGAGGTAACTAATGATAAAAGTGAGCACAAACGGTATTGCAATGCGTTGAAATAAGGCCTAGGGTTCATACTTTCACTAGTGCAAGTTCTCTCAACAATAATAACATAATTGGATCACATAATTATCCCTCAACATGCAGCAAAGAGTCACTCCAAAGTCACTAATAGCGGAGAACAAACGAAGAGATCATGGTAGGGTACGAAACCACCTCAAAGTTATTCTTTCCAGTCAATCCATTGGGCTATTCCTATAAGTGTCGCAAACAGCCCTAGAGTTCGTACTAGAATAACACCTTAAGACACAAATCAACCAAAACCCTAATGTCACCTAGATACTCCAATGTCACCTCAAGTATCCGTGGGTATGATTATACGATATGCATCACACAATCTCAGATTCATCTATTCAACCAACACATAGATCCTCAAAGAGTGCCCCAAAGTTGCTACCGGAGAATCATGACGAAAACGTGTGCCAACCCCTATGCATAGGTTCATGTGAGGAACCTGCAAGTTGATCACCAAAACATACATCAAGTGAATCACGTGATATCCCATTGTCACCACAGATACGCACGGCAAGACATACATCAAGTGTTCTCAAATCTTTAAAGACTCAATCCGATAAGATAACTTCAAAGGGGAAACTCAATCCATTACAAGAGAGTAGAGGGGGAGAAGCAACATAAGATCCAACTATAATAGCAAAGCTCGCGATACATCAAGATCGTATCACCCCAAGAACACGAGAGAGAGAGAGAGAGAGAGAGAGAGAGAGAGAGATAGATCAAACACATAGCTACTGGTACATACCCTCAGCCCCGAGGGAGAACTACTCCCTCCTCGTCATGGAGAGCATCGGGATGATGAAGATGCCCACCGGAGAGGGATTTCCCCCTCCGACAGGGTGCCGGAACGGGTCTAGATTGGTTTTCGGTGGCTACGGAGGCTTCTGGCGGCGGAACTCCCGATCTATTGTGCTCCCGGATTTTTAGGGTGTATGGATATATATATATATATAGGAGGAAGAAGTACGTCAGGGGAGCCACGAGGGGCCCACGAGGGTGGTGGGCGCGCCCCCCTACCTCGTGGATCCCTTGAAGCTTCCTTGACGTGGACTCCAACTCTCCCGGGTTGCTTTCCTTCCAAAAATAAGTTCCGTGAAGTTTCAGGTCAATTGGACTCCATTTGATTTTCCTTTTCTGCGATACTCTAAAACAAGGAAAAAACAGAAACTGGCACTGGGCTCTGGGTTAATAGGTTAGTCCAAAGAATCATATAAAATAGCATATAAAACATCCAAGGTTGATAATATAATAGCATGGAACAATCAAAAATTATAGATACGTTGGAGACGTATCAGCATCCCCAAGCTTAACTCCTGCTCGTCCTCGAGTAGGTAAATGATAAAAACAGAATTTTTGATGTGGAATGCTACCTAACATATTTATCCATGTAGTTCTCTTTATTGTGGCAAGAATATTCAGATCCATAAGATTCAAGACGAAAGTTTAATATTGACGTAAAAGTAATAATACTTCAAGCATACTAACTAAGCAATCATGTCTTCTCAAAATAACATGGCCAAAGAAAGCTATCCCTACAAAATCATATAGTCTGGCTATGCTCTATCTTCACCACACAAAATATTTAAATCATGCACAACCCCGATGACAAGCCAAGCAGTTGTTTCATACTTTTGATGTTCTCAAACTTTTTCAATCTTCACGCAATACATGAGCATGAGCCATGGACATAGCACTATAGGTGGAATAGAATGGTGGTTGTGGAGAAGACAAAAAGGAGAAGATAGTCTCACATCAACTAGGCGTATCAACGGGCTATGGAGATGCCCATCAATAGATATCAATGTGAGTGAGTAGGGATTGCCATGCAACGGATGCACTAGAGCTATAAGTGTATGAAAGCTCAGAAAGAAACTAAGTGGGTGTGCATCCAACTTGCTTGCTCACGAAGACCTAGGGCATTTTGAGGAAGCCCATCATTGGAATATACAAGCCAAGTTCTATAATGAAAGATTCCCACTAGTATATGAAAGTGACAACATAGGAGACTCACTATGATGAAGATTATGGTGCTACTTTGAAGCACAAGTGTGGTAAAAGGATAGTAGCATTGCCCCTTCTCTCTTTTTCTCTCATTTTTTTATTTTTTTATTTGGGACTTTTCTCTTCTTTTTTATGGCCTCTTTTTTTCGTTCGGAGTCTCATCCCGACTTATGTGGGAATCATAGTCTCCATCATCCTTTCCTCACTGGGACAATGCTCTAATAATGATGATCATCACACTTTTATTTACTTACAACTCAAGAATTACAACTCGATACTTAGAAAAAAATATGACTCTATATGAATGCCTCCGGCGGTGTACCGGGATATGCAATGACTCATGAGTGACATGTATGAAAGAATTATGGTGGCTTTGCCACAAATACGATGTCAACTACATTATCATGCAAAGCAATATGACAATGATGAAGCGTGTCATAATAACGGAACGGTGGAAAGTTACATGGCAATATATCTCAGAATGGCTATGGAAATGCCATAATAGGTAGGTATGGTGGCTGTTTTGAGGAAGATATATGGTGGGTTTATGGTACCGGTGAAAGTTGCGCGGTACTAGAGAGGCTAGCAATGATGGAAGGGTGAGAGTGCGTATAATCCATGGACTCAACATCAGTCATAAAGAACTCACATACTTATTGCAAAAATCTATTAGTTATCGAAACAAAGTATTACACGCATGCTCCTAGGGGGATAGATTGGTAGGAAAAGACCATCGCTCGTCCCCGACCGCCACTCATAAGGAAGACAATCAATAAATAAATCATGCTCCGACTTCATCACATAACGGTTCACCATACATGCATGCTACGGGAATCACAAACTTTAACACAAGTATCTCTCAAATTCACAACTACCCACTAGCATGACTCTAATATTACCATCTCCATATCTCAAAACAATCATCAAGTATCAAACTTCTCATAGTATTCAATGCACTTTATATGAAAGTTTTTATTATATCCCTCTTGGATGCCCATCATATTAGGACTAGTTTCATAACCAAAGCGAACTACCATGCTGTTATAAAGACTCTCAAAATGATATAAGTGAATCATGAGAGTTCATTAATTTCTTCAAAATAAAACCACCACCGTGCTCTAGAAAGATATAAGTGAAGCACTAGAGCAAAAACAAACTACTCCGAGAGATATAAGTGAAGATCAATGAGTAGTCGAATAATTATGCAACTATATGAAGACTCTCTAACATTTAAGAATTTAAGATCTTGGTATTTTATTAAAACATCAAGCAAACCTAAATAAAATAAAATGACGCTCCAAGCAAAACACATATCATGTGGTCAATAAAAATATAGCTCCAAGTAAAGTTACCGATGAACGAAGACGAAAGAGGGGATGCCGTCCGGGGCATCCCCAAGCTTAGGATCTTGGTTGTCCTTGAATATTACCTTGGGGTGCCTTTGGCATACCCAATCTTAGGCTCTTGCCACTCCTTATTCAATAGTCCATCGAATATTTACCCAAAACTTGAAAACTTCACAACACAAAACTTAACAGAAAACTCGTAAGCTTCGTTAGTATAAGAAAATAAATCACCACTTAGGCACTGTTGTGAACTAATTATAAATTCATATTGGTGTAATATATACTGTATTCCAACTTATCTATGGTTCATACCCTCTGATACTACTCATAGATTCATCAAAATAAGCAAACAACACATCAAAAACAGAATCTGTCAAAAACAGAACAGTCTGTAGTAATATGGATCAAACATATACTTCTGGAACTCATAAAATTCTAAAATAAATTGTTGGACCTGAGGAATTTACCTATTAATCATATTAAAAAATAATTAACTAAATAGCACTTTCCAAATAAAAATGGCAGCAGTTCTCGTGAGCGCTAAAGTTTCTGTTTTTTACAGCATGATCGCAAAGACTTTTCCCAAGTCTTCCCAAAGGTTCTACTTGGCACAAACACTAATTAAACACAAAAACACAACCATGACAGAGTCTAGATAAATTATTTATTACTAAACAGGAACAAAAAGCAAGGAACAAAAATAAAGTTGGGTTGCCTCCCAACAAGCGCTATCGTTTAACGCCCCTAGCTAGGCATGATGATTTCAATGATGCTCACATAAAAGATAAGAATTGAAACATAAAGAGAGCATCATGAAGAATATGACTAGCGCATTTAAGTCTAACCAACTTCCTATGCATAGGGATTTTGTGAGCAAACAACTTGTGGGAACAAGAATCAACTTGCATAGGAAGGTAAAACAAGCATAACTTCAAAATTTAAGCACATAGAGAGGAAACTTGATATTATTGCAATTCCTACAAGCATATATTCCTCCCTCATAATAATTTTCAGTACATCATGAATGAATTCAACAATATAACCAGCACCTAAAGCATTCTTTTCATGATCTACAAGCATAGAATTTTATTACTCTCCACATAAGCAAAATTCTTCTCATTCGGAATAGTGGGAGTATCATAAGAGACTCGAATACTATAAATTGTTTCCACATTAAAAGAGTAATGTTCAGAAAAGGGGTAATCATAATCATGACAAGTTTTATAAATATAATCACTACTTTTTATAGCATAAGTATCATCACAATAATCATCATAGGTAGGAGGCATGCTATCATCATTATAAATTTGCATATCAAAACTTGGGAGACTAAAAATATCATCTTCATTAAAAGTAGCATCCCCAAGCTTGGGACAAACATTAATTGCAGAAATATATTCTCAAAAACATCATCTTCATCAAACATAGCATCCCCAAGCTTGGGCCTTTTCATATCATAAGCATAATCACTCTCATCATTAATAGTATGGATAGCACCAATAGTATAGCAATTATCATATTCTTCCAAGCAAGTGCCAAAAAGATTTTCAAGATCATAAGAAGTATCATTATCTTCCACAATTATATTTTCATGAGGCACAATAGTAATAGGAGCAAGCATTATTTGGGGGAGATATCTTTTTACCTCTCTTCCTTTTTCTTTTCTTCTTCTTCACCACATCATGTGTGGGTTCAATCCTCTTTTTGGAGCTCCTTATTAATGAGATTGGTTGAATAGGAGGCTCCTCCTCGTTACCTGATTCATCATAAGAAATAATAGGAGGGTATTGGAAGTCTCTTCCCTTTCATTAGTATTCTCTTCATCTTCTATTTGTTTTGTTTTCTTTATGTAGTTGGCAACATAAGGATTTTCAATACAATTCACCGCACAATACATATAAATTTCCTCTAGATCAAAGCCAAGTAGTTTATCACGGGCAAATACTAGAAGATAGTTAGTTATACGTTTCATTTCTTCGTAACCCATAAGCAAACTAAGTTCATTATGATGTGCAAGAGAAATCAAGTCATCACAATTTTTGGAAACGAATAGATCATGAAACAATTTGCATCGGATGGTTAAATGACCACGTTCATTGCAAAGCTCACAAGTATGGCCAAGAAAAAATAAATTTTCAGCACAAACATCTAGCCTTTCTTGCAATAATTTAGTTTCTAAGTACTTATGCCTCTTGCAATATCTATCTTCCCTATTTGGTGTGTACTTGCAAACCCAATGCACTCCACAAAAATTGACATGTTTATAGGAGACATTTTCATCATAACTAGTGCAATCATCATTAGTACTATGGATATTCAAGGAGTTCATACTAACAACATTGTAATCATGCTCATCATTCAAAGATTTAGTGCCAAACATTTTAATGCATTCTTCTTCTAACACTTTGGCACAATTTTCCTTTCCATCATACTCACGAAAGATATTAAAAAGATGAACCGTATGAGACAAACTTAATTCCATTTTTTAATTTTCTTTTATAAACTAAACTAGTGATAAAACAAGAAACAAAAAGATTCGATTGCAAGATCTAAAGATATACCTTCAAGAACTCACCTCCCCGGCAACGGCACCAGAAAAGAGCTTGATGTCTACTACACAACCTTCTTCTTGTAGACGTTGTTGGGCCTCCAAGTGCAGAGGTTTGTAGGACAGTAGCAAATTTCCTTCAAGTGGATGACCTAAGGTTTATCAATCCGTGGGAGGCGTAGGATGAAGATGGTCTCTCTCAAGCAACCCTGCAACCAAATAACAAAGAGTCTCTTGTGTCCCCAACACACCCAATACAATGGTAAATTGTATAGGTGCACTAGTTCGGCGAAGAGATGGTAATACAAGTGGTATATGGATAGTAGATAAAGGTTTTTGTAATCTGAAAATATAAAAACAGCAAGGTAACTAATGATAAAAGTGAGCACAAACGGTATTGCAATGCGTTGAAATAAGGCCTAGGGTTCATACTTTCACTAGTGCAAGTTCTCTCAACAATAATAACATAATTGGATCACATAACTATCCCTCAACATGCAACAAAGAGTCACTCCAAAGTCACTAATAGCGGAGAACGAACGAAGAGATTATGGTAGGGTACAAAACCACCTCAAAGTTATTCTTTCCAATCAATCCGTTGGGCTATTCCTATAAGTGTCACAAACAGCCCTAGAGTTCGTACTAGAATAACACCTTAAGACACAAATCAACCAAAACCCTAATGTCACCTAGATACTCCAATGTCACCTCAAGTATCCGTGGGTATGATTATATGATATGCATCACACAATCTCAGATTCATCTATTCAACCAACACATAGAACCTCAAAGAGTGCCCCAAAGTTTCTACCGGAGAATCACGGCGAAAACGTGTGCCAACCCCTATGCATAGGTTCATGGGCGGAACCCGCAAGTTGATCACCAAAACATACATCAAGTGAATCATGTGATATCCCATTGTCACCACAGATAGGCACGGCAAGACATACATCAAGTGTTATCAAATCTTTAAAGACTCAATCCGATAAGATAACTTCAAAGGGGAAACTCAATCCATTACAAGAGAGTAGAGAGGGAGAAGCAACATAAGATCCAACTATAATAGCAAAGCTCGCGATACATCAAGATCGCATCACCTCAAGAACACGAGAGAGAGAGAGAGATCAAACACATAGCTATTGGTGCATACCCTCTGCCTCGAGGGAGAACTACTCCCTCCTCGTCATGGAGAGCATCGAGATGATGAAGATGCCCATGGGAGAGGGATTTCCCCCTCCGACAGGGTGCCGGAACGGGTCTAGATTGGTTTTCGGTGGCTACGGAGGCTTCTGGCGGCGGAACTCCCGATCTATTGTGCCCCCGGATGTTTTTAGGGTATATGGATATATATAGGAGGAAGAAGTACGTCAGGGGAGCCACGAGGGGCCCATGAGGGTGGAGGACGCGCCCCCCTACCTCGTGGCTTTCTCGAAGCTTCCTTGATGTGGATTCCAAGTCTCCCGGGTTGCTTTCCTTCCAAAAATAAGTTTCGTGAAGTTTCAGGTCAATTGGACTCCGTTTGATTTTCCTTTTCTGCGATACTCTGAAACAAGGAAAAAACAGAAACTGGCACTAGGCTCTGGGTTAATAGGTTAGTCCAAAAAATCATATAAAATAGCATATAAATGCATATAAAACATCCAAGGTTGATAATATAATAGCATGGAACAATCAAAAATTATAGATATGTTGGAGACGTATCATGATACCTTGTCCTTCTTCCTGGAGCGCAATTTTCGACAATGAGCTAAGCTTACGTTGACTTTCCTCGTCATATCATTTTCCCTTGAACAACAAGCTTGATTTCGAGTTTATGATATATTTGTGGTTCCAATAACCTTTTACTTCGACATTCCTTTGACTTGATGTCATCGCCAATCGTTTACATCTTCTTGAAACCACTCGACAAATTTGTCGTGATCATTGTCAACAATTTGACTTCTTCCAAGTTGTGAGTCGAAATTCATGATGAGAAATGCCATCCTTATCCCCTCAATGATTTTATTAACATAGACAACATTCTTGCATTCACTCTGACCCAAAACTTGTTCATGTTTTGTGTTGTACCTTGAGTTCCTTGATATCCAGCATTTGTTCTTCTTTACCTTGGAGTATTACCATCTTTTATGTCGGGAATGTCATGAGAATTTCACCACCTCTTAAAGAATTCTTGATACAGGTGATACTTCTTACCATATCCGTTCCTTCCTTGGTCCCCGTGCCGTTTCTAACGGGAAAAACCGACAATTGAACTATGATGTGCGACTTCAAAACTTCTAGCAACCCTATTGCTTTGGAGTTAATGGTCGACAGTTCCTTCTTAGACTATTATTTATTGAATCACCATTCTAGCATTGATCATGGTACCTAAACCCATATCTCGCGTGCACCTTTCAACCAATGTTTAATTGTGTATGTTTTCCTCGAGCATACATCAATATAACATTTGATCTGACAAATGTTTTCTCCTTGTTCTCATAATTGTGGGAATCCGTCATTTTGGAAACCTCGATGAATTATCGCTGAGTCCATCAGCCACCTTTTCATCCTCTCATTGGTTTTAATGATGAACTCTTGTTTCAGAACTTGCTTCCATAGTTCATTGTCCGAGAATCTTATAATGTCATCTTGTCAATTGTGTTGCACCTTTTCTTTCTCAGGCATCCTGAGTCTGTGGTATCTGACACCGATCAGATCTGAATCTTGGTCAGATATGATGGTTGGAATGTTTTCCAAGAGTCATAACATTGGTCTTTATATGACCCGATAAAATGATGTCATGCCCAACACACCTGGCCGGAGGACCTATTGTTATAGTTTCCTTTTTGGCAAGGTTAACCATTCTTCCATGAGGAAATGGAATGACTTGCTTTAGAAGTTGTTCCTGATAAATGCTTTGTGTATCCAAGTCTGACCTTTGCTTGAAGACCATGTTAATGCTATCTCGAAGCATGTTGGTGGTACTCCAATCTTCAATAAGAACTTTTGAAGCACAATGCTAAATTTTATTTATCAATTATCCAAACACCGTTGTATGGGTAATGTCATGAAATTTCTCTCCCCTTCCCTAAAGGGTTTTCTACATTATATCCTGTCATGGATATCGTACTATGCTTGTCTTTGGGAAGGATATACCCTTGAAATAGGTGTTTAGACACATTTTCCTTTCCATTGTTATGTTTAATCTGATAATCATATTTTTCTTTCCATTGTTTGGTTTAACCTTTCTTGTGATCCATATGATCTAATCAGTAATATTCTCCTGCTTATGTAAACACCTCGGTGTACGATTCTGTCAGCAAGACCCTATTACTATTGTTGATGACATTCTGGTAGCCACCGATGGACGAGAACTTTGCCTATTGGTCCGCCTCGTTCAACGAGCAGGAAAATGGTTCTCTTCATCCCTCGCCCTTGTTACGGATGTTGTTGCCGACATAACTGACAGGCTACCCTCTGACATGCCTTGCTATCCTGACCATGCAAGATGTCACCGTTCCTCCTACTTTTAACCCACATGGTGGGCCCATAACCCACAGTTCCATAGGATTGAAACCTGAGTCTCATGTACACCCCAGCTCCTAAAGGTTATTCCTCATGCTTGGCTTCGTATGTAATTCACGAGCCACCTTCCAAGAGATCATCAATTCTGGTATCAGACATAATACTTATTCCCATTGCTCCAAAACCCTTTCAAACTCTATTTTAGGCAACGAACGATTGACTGGCCACTTGAAACTTCTTATCGTACCTTCTTGCTCATCTCTTGATGTGTTACATTCAACCAATTCGAGAGTTACTCATGTGATCATTCATGGGATAGCCCCCAGATGATTTCCCCTGATAGCATTTTATCATTGTCGGGCTGCCCCTTTCTGATTGGTAAGTACGATGAAGTTCACCAAGAAAGGCTGATGACTTATCTTGATAACCATAAGCTAAGGAATGACGACATCAACAGAAGCGGTCAACTTCTTCGAGAAGAGCAACCATGACCGAGAAGATTCGTTAGAATTTTGTAACCTAATCCCTTCCCCTTAGTCCCCCTCCTAAATCTCGGGACGAGATTTCTTATAGTGGAGGAGAATTGTGACGCCCGGATAATTAAGCTACAGTAACCCTCTACTAATGATGCCAGTCACTTTGATTACTGTTGATTAAACTCGCGTTGATTCAAAGCCGCTTCGAATTTCAAATTTAAAATAAAGTAAAACGAGAAAAGTCTTCAAAAGTAAAAACAAAAATGTTCTAAATGTAGCAAGTAGTTCATCATAAATATTGGAGGAGAAATCTGATACTTCTCCGTCGTATCTATAATTTTTGATTGTTCCATGCCAATATTCTACAACTTTCATATGCTTTTGGCAACTTTTTATACTATTTTTGGGACTAACATATTGATCCAGTGCCCAGTGCCAGTTCCTGTTTGTTGCATGTTTTTTGTTTCGCAGAATATCCATATCAAACGGAGTCCAAACGGGATAAAAACTGACGGAGGTTTTTTTGGAATATATATATTTTTGGGAAGAAAAATCCACGCGAGACGATGCCCGAGGGGGCCACGAGGCAGGGGGGCGCCCCTGACCGTCGTGGCCACCCCATAAGGCGGTTGATGCCCTTCTTTCGCCACAAGAAAACTAATATCCGGATAGAGATCGTATTAAAATTTCAGCCCAATCGGAGTTACGGATCTCCGAGAATATAAGAAATGGTGAAAGGGTAGAATCTGAGAACGCAGAAACAGAGAGAGACAGAGAGACATATCCAATCTCGGAGGGGCTCTCGCCCCTCCCACGCCATGGAGGCCATGGACTATAGGGAAAACCCTTCTCCCATCTAGGGAGGAGGTCAAGGAAGAATAAGAAGGAGGGGGGCTCTCTCCCCCTCGCTTCCGGTGGCACCGGAGTGCCACCGGGGGCCATCATCATCACCGCAATCTTCATCAACAACTTCACCGCCATCATCACCAACTCTTCCCCCTCTATGAAGTGGTGTAACCTCTCTCTTACCCACTGTAATCTCTACTTAAATATGGTGCCCAACGCTATATATTATTTTCCAATGATGTATGGCTATCCTATGATGTTTGAGTAGATCCATTTTTTCCTATGGGCTATTTGATGATCAAGATTGGTTTGAGTTGCATGTTTTATTATTGGTTTTGTCCTATGGTGCTCTCCGCATCGCGCAAGCGTGAGGGATCCCTGCTGTAGGGTGTTTCAATACGTTCATGATTCGCTTATAGTGGGTTGCATGAGTGACTGAGACACAAACCCCGAGTAAGGGAGTTGTTGCGTATGGGATAAAGAGGACTTGATACTTTAATGCTATGGTTGGGTTTTACCTTAATGATCTTTAGTAGTTGCGGATGCTTGCTAGAGTTCCAATCATAAGTGCATATGATCCAAGTAGAGAAAGTATGCTAGCTTATGCCTCTCCCTCATATAAAATTGCAATAATGATTACCAGTCTAGTTATCGATTGCCTAGGGACAAATAACTTTCTCGTAACAAAAAGTTGTCTACTAAAACTAATTTAGTTGTGTCTTTATCTAAACAGTCCCTACTTTTTATTTACATGCTCTTTATTGTCTTGCAAACCTATCCAAAAACACCCACATAATACTTCTAGTTTCATACTTGTTCTAGGTAAAGTGAACGTCAAGCGTGCGTAGAGTTGTATCGGTGGTCGATAGAACTTGAGGGAATATTTGTTCTGCCTTTATCTCCTCATTGGGTTCGACACTCTTACTTATCGAAAACGGTTGTGATCCCCTATACTTGTGGGTTATCAAGACCTTTTTCTGGCGCCATTGCCGGTGAGCAATAGTGTGGGGTGAATATTCTCGTGTGTGCTTGTTTTCTTTATCACTAAGTAATTTTTATATGTTGTTCTTAGTTGTTCTTTATCTTTAGTTATGGATATGGAACACGAAATACCAAAAAAGTTAGGTGTACTTGCTGCTCATGGAGATGAGGAACCTCCTAAAACCCTCGATGCTCATTATGTGACAGATATTATGTACTACTTTGATGATCCAGAGAAAACCCCATTCAATTTGGTAATGGGAGACACGTTGGATCAACGTGAATACTTTAGGGATTATCGCTTGACTCAAAAAGGGAAACTATTATGGGATCAAATTTATATGTTGTATTGGTAGCTAGGCAACTATGCTTGAGATATGATTATACTTGTTGCTCTAGGATGAAGTCTCCACACCTTCCCTTTTCATGCAAATTTAATGATAATGAAACATTGGATTCTTATGCTAGAGGTATATATGACTACTATGATGTGGAACAAATAGAAGAATTTGTTGCTTTTAAGGGTGCTTATGAAATTGAATCTTTGTTTGAAAAGTATGAAGCTTTTGATGAAGATGTTTATAGGCCTGAAAATTTTGCTATATTGAAATTTTTCTATGAGAATTATGAATACAATTCCTATATTGATGCACTTATTGAGAAAGTCTCCGCTGTCCAAGAAAGACTAATATTTTGCAGGAATCTATGGAAGAAGAAATTGACGAAACTGTGAGCTCATTGGATGAAAAAGATGAGGAGGAGAGCGAAGAACAAAAGGAAGAAGAGCGGATTGATCACCCGTGCCCACCTTCTAATGGGAGTAACTCTTCAACTCATACATTGTTTAATTTCCCTTCATGCTTACCGAAGAATGAATGCTATGATAATTGCTATGATCCCGTTGATTCTTTTAAAATATCCCTTTTTGATGATGCTTTCTATGCTTGTGGCCAAGATGACAATATGAATTATGCTTATGGAGATGAACTTGCTATAGTTCCTTATGTTAAACATGAAATTGTTGCTATTGCACCCACACATGATAGTCCTATTATATTTTTGAATTCTCCAAACTACACTATATCGGAGAAGTTTGTGCTTATTAAGGATTACATTGATGGGTTGCCTTTTACTACTACACATGATGATTTTGATAGATATAATATGCATGTGCTTTCAGCTCCTACTTGCAATTATTATGAGAGAGGAACTATATCTCCACCTCTCTATGTTTCCAATACGATAAAATTGCAAGAAACTGTTTATACTATGCATTGGCCTTTACTATGTGTGCATGAATTGTTCTTTTATGACATGCCGATGCATAGGAAGAGAGTTAGACTTTGTTGTTACATGATATGTATCACTTTGTGCTCACTACTAAATTACAAATCATTGTTAATTAAAATTGTCTTTGATATACCTTGGGATCCAGGTGGATTCATTGCTTGAGCACTACATGCCTAGCTTAATGGCTTTAAAGAAAGCGCTGCTAGGGAGACAACCCGGAAGTTTTAGAGAGTCATTTACTTTTGTTGAGTGCTTTTATATAGTTTAAAAACAACAAAAATAAAGAGGGGAACCCAAAACTTTTTCAAAAAGGAAAGCGAAAGTGAGAAAGACGAGTATTGTTGAAGTGGGAGCTAGCCTTGAACTTTGTTCATGCTCACGGAAACTTTATGAATCTTGATTACAGAAACTTTTCAATAAAAATAATTATCCCCTTGTACAATTCCATTGTATTATAAAAATAATGTGCCAAGGTTTGCCTTTAGGATGTTTACATTTGCTTGATGGTTTGTACGGTGCAGGACAGAAACTTTGGCTGTAGTGCGCGATTTTACATTTTTAGCTGGAACGTCAAATGGTTCTGATTTTGTTGCACTGTATTTATACACAAATTGGTTATTTTTACTAATTTTGGCAGAATTTTTCAATTACCAGAGGTATGGTGAATGTTCAGATTATTACAGACTGTTCTGTTTTAGACAGATTCTATTTTTGATGCATAGTTTGCTTGTTCTGATGAAACTATCGATTTATATCAGTGGATTAAGCCATGAAAAAGTTATATTATAGTAGACACAATGCAAAAACAAAATATGAATTGGTTTGCAACAGTACTTAAGAGTAGTGATTTGCTTTATTGTACAAACGGATCTTACCGAGTTTTCTGTTGAAGTTTTGTGTGGATGAAGTGTTCGATGATCGAGAAGGTCTCTGTCGGTGTCAAAACCGGCGGATCTTGGGTAGGGGGTCCCGAACTATGCGTCTAGGCCGGATGGTAACAGGAGGCAGGGGACACGATGTTTTACCCAGGTTCGGGCCCTCTTGATGGAGGTAAAACCCTACGTCCTGCTTGATTAATATTGATGATTTGGGTAGTACAAGAGTAGATCTACCACGGGATCAGAGAGGCTAAACCCTAGAAGGTAGCCTATGGTATGATTGTATGTTGTGATTGTTGTCCTACGGACTAAAACTATTCGGTTTATATAGACACCGGAGAGGGTTAGGGTTACACATGGTCGGTTACAAAGGAGGAGATATCCATATCCGTATTGCCTGGCTTGCCTTCCACGCCAAGTAGAGTCCCATCCGGACACGAGACGAAGTCTTCAATCTTGTATCTTCATAGTCTAACAGTCCGGCCAATGGATATAGTCCGGCTATCCAGAGACCCCCTAATCCAGGACTCCCTCACTAGCCCCCAAACTAGACTTCAATGACGATGAGTCCGGTGCGCAGTATTGTCTTCGGCATTACAAGGCGGGTTCCTCTCCAAATTTTGTGTACCTGTCGAAATAATGTCCGGTTTCTTGTGAATGTTGCACTCCTTGGCTTCCACGCCCAATAATGGCCACTTTCCACGTGTCGAGCGAATATGAAGAGCCAGGGTGTTTTCACATTTACCCCCCTAGCTGTGTGAATGAGCCGCCTATTTAAAAAGACGAGGATTCAGATCCAAATCACACCATCCTCCCTTGGCGAGCCTTCATCGGAGCGCGCCCGACAGAAATCCATTCCATCATGGCCGGTCGACGCAGCTCCTCCTCTCGCTCCCCTAGCTCCAAGCCTGGAGATTGGGAGAGATGTTCCATCCCGCACAGCAAATTAGTGATGCTTCAGACCAAGGGATTTCTTCCCCCGGCGTACTTGGTCCCAGTTCGAGCCGGGCTCACCACCTATAATGGCGGAGAGCAAGCGGAGAGCCTTCCCAATCCCTCCAAGGGAGAGCGGGTATGCCTTGTCCCTTATTTGGTAAGAGGGCTCGGATTCCCAATTCATCCGTTTCTCCGGGGGCTCCTAGAGTTCTACGGCCTCCAGTTGCACAACCTTACGCCTGCCTCCATGCTACATATCGCGGGATTCGTAGCCCTTTGCGAGTTGTTTTTGGGCTGTGAGCTCATTTCGCTCTGTGGAAGAAGTTGTTCTGCCTTGTGCCCCGTTCTTAGAAGGGGTCAATATATCAAGTGGGCGGAGCCGAAGTGTGGCGTGTTGCCGGGACCGGATACCTCTCCGGAACCCCAAAGAAGACGTCCGAAGACTGGCCTTTAGAATGGTTTTATATAGAAGACGTCCCCCTCCCGGAGTTCGACAACGCCCCTTTGAAGAAGCGCCGGAGCTGGCGTCCACGGAGCTCCCTGGAGGAAGATGACAAGGACGTTCTTTACCTGATGAGCCAGATAAGTTTTTTAGCTTGATCCGGATTGACCATGATCGAGGTCATGGCCATATGTATCATGCGGGGGGTGCAGCCGCTTCAGTATAGAGGCCACCCCATGTGGGATTTCAACGGGGAGGATGACGCCACCCGCTACGGCCGTAAAGGGTCGGGATCGGTTGCTGATCTAATAAAGATTTTATCCACTTTGTACAAGGGAGAAGAGGAGGAATTCCTTCGTGTCAACCCGCAGGGCGGATTTTCTATGTACAATCCTCCGAGCTGGGTAAGCGGAGACTTTTTCTCGCCCATCCGTTTCATATTTCCGCAGTTAAGTATTCAGTCTAGCGATTTCTATGCAGGAACTGCGCCAGGCTGTAAGGGAGATAAACAACCCCCCTCCACAACCTGAGGACCCTGGTCGGTCCCTTGACCCGGCCTCCCAAGAGGATCCAGACATATCTGTGGAGCTGATCGATGGGGTGTTTTACCAATCGAGCAATGATAATGCTTTAGTGGCCATTACGGCCGATTACCCTGGGCTAGTTTCAGCCTCACAGGTGACTGAGACCGAACTCCCAGCACTTCAAAAAGGGATCCGTCCTTGCGTGTTTTTGATCGCCGTATAATAGCCGTGTTTTGCAGGGGAGGTCCTCGAGGTAGAAGGCCGAGCCTGCGGCGACTGGCCAACAAGGGGCCGCGAGGCCAGGCAGGCTGAAAAGACCCGCAGTCCGGATTGAGACACCGGCGCAGTGGTACGGCGCGTCGTCTTTATTGCAAGACATTATTCTCAGAGGCGTATTAACGCCCATGCCTTCTTTTCAGGAAAAAGAGCGCTCACTGGACTATACCCGGAGAGGCTACCAATCGCGCCTCCACAAGCCAGGTTCCAAGGCCGGATTCGGAGGCAGGAACGAATACGAGGCATGCGCCGGGTGCTCCTCCAATAGAGGATGCGGATAAACTGTCCGCCACTAATTCCGAGGTGGAAAGTGCCATGAACCACAGGCGTCGCCGGACTATTCTTTGTGACGCTTGTTTCTCCCAAGAGGCATTGGATGCCTTTAACTCGGGAGACGCGCACCTCCGTGCCGCTCAAAATGGTCTAGCCAGAGCCACGGAGCACTATGTAAAAGACATACGGGTGAGAAAATTTGGTGATTATATATATCAGTAGCCCCTGAGACTTGAAACAGTTAGGATAACTGATTTAAGGATCATTTGATATGCAGGTTCTTACAGAAAAGAATACTCAACTGTCCCAGGAGCTGGAAGAGTGCAAAGCCCAACTTCAGGCCGCACTGGCCGCGGCAGGGGAGCCCAAAGAGACCCCCTCTGGTAACATATCCTTCAAATGATAAGTATCATATAGAATGCGGCATGTATGCAGATCTGACGATAAAATTGCAGATGACACTGGAGTAAATCCGGATAAGCAACAGCTCCTACGCCAGCTGAAGGCCGGTGAGAACGTGCTTACGAGGGTGAGGCAGGAGAAAAATGATCTCCTAGATGCCAACACCAAGCTGGGCGTGGAAATACAAGATGTTCGTGCCCAACTGTCGGACTCTGTTAAGGAAAATCGGCGGCTTCGACGCGGCATATTTAGTAAGTGCTTGAACGAACTTTGAAAAAGAGTTCGGCGAGGAAGCTGGCTGACAGAGTTATGTCTATAGGTATGTTAACAGGTCGTCCTGCCGAGGAAATGCCCGGTTCAACGGGTGACCTTCTTCCCGAGCTCTCACAGCTGCACGAACGAGTTCGGCAGGTGATGCAAGGCATCGCCCAGGCCTTGTGGCCATCCGTCTCCATACCCGAAGGCCTTGGAGAGCTTGCAGAAAAGCTAAAGGGAGCACGGCGGCGCTTCCGATTATGAAAGATATCGGCCTGCCGTTAATGCACTAGGGAAGCCTGGGCAATGGTGAAGACACGGTACACGAAGGCTGACCCGAACCACATGGCCGAAGTCGGACCTGTGGGGCCCGATGGGAAGGAGATCCCTGTGTGCTTAGTGTACAGCCAAGTAGAATTGGCCGCAAAGTATTCCCAACAGGACTGTAGACTAGACAACCAATTGGATGGTATTGAAGAGGAATTCAACCAGTCAAATTTACTATGTAATTTTAAAGTGACATGTATAATGCCTTCTAGCCGGATTGTAGATCGTTTGTCGTGGCGGACCTTTTCGCTTCGACCTCAGGACCCGACGGTCCGGAGTGTATCCGAATACCCTCTCGGTTATGTAAGAACCGGGGCATGCGTGGAGACCAGGCGTAGGGGTCATTAGTGCTTTATCAGACAAGTGCCCAACTAGTTATGTTATATTACATGGGTAGTAAGAAACATCTTTCAGGGAGAATAGTTCCGTTAAGGGTTCCTTTCCCTGGGTAAGCATGCCCTAAAGTGCATGTCCGGATTGCGACAAGAAGCGCAGAAAAAGCATCTGGGGGCAGATATGGATAATAAATAAAAGTCATCTTTTGTTCACCGACCGAATATTCCCTTAAGAACGTGTAACACCCCGGATATAACTTTCCCTATTTGTACTCCAACTCTTGCCGTTTCCGGCGTTAAGTTATATTTATTTCCTCGGGTTCGGGTTTTGTCTCCGTGTGTTGTTATCGTTGTCATGCATCTCATATCATGTCATCATGTGCATTGCATTTGCATACGTGCTCATCTTAGGCATTCGAGCATTTTTCCCGTTGTCTGTTTTGCATTCCGGCGCTTCATTCTCCTCCGGTGGTCATTTCTAGCTTTCTTTCGTGTGTGGGGATTAAACATTTCTGGATTGGAACGAGACTTGCCAAGCGGCCTTGGTTTACTACCGGTAGACCGCCTGTCAAGTTTCGTACCATTTGGACTTCGTTTGATACTCCAACGGTTAACCGAGGGACCGAAAAGGCCTCGTGTGTGTTGCAGCCCAACACCCCTCCAATTTGGCCCAAAACCCACCTAACTCTGCTCCATCATCTAGAGCGTTAGATCACGATCGCGTGGCCGAAAACCGCACCTCATTTGGACTCTCCTAGCTCCTCCTATGCCTATAAATAGATCCCTCCACGAAATTCTGGATCCCCCTCGTCCTCAAACCCTAATCCCAGATCCGCGCCGGCCGGACACGTCTGCCCCGGCCGGACGCGTCCGCCCCGCCGCCTCGGCCACTCCCGCGGCGCCAAGTGTCACCGCCGCCGTCTTCCCCCGCGCCGGCCCACGC